>NW_015094508.1:3093322-3116312 GCF_001431845.1 Calidris pugnax | reverse complement strand
TTTCAGGACCTCAACGAAATGCTAGGCTTACAGGGGAGAAGCTCAGCAGGCCCAGAACGTGCGTATCCCCAGTTCCCTGCAGCCCGGGAAGCTGCATCACCACCAAAGCTGGGTCAAGTATCTCGATTGAGCCAGTGTAACCAGCTCCTCCTCAGCTCCCAGCCTTCCAATCACGCCACTGGGTGTTTGTTATAGTTTTTTGTTTTTGTTTTTTTTTCTTTTCCTGCAGCTTTTTTTCTTTTTCGGAAATAAGAACCTTCTGATGCCTGTTGATTTAATCACTCAGGAATTTAATTCAGCAGTCACCTTAAAAGGCCATTCATTTAGACGTTAGGGAGGAGTGCATTTGCTTCCTTTGCAGAATGTGAGTGTTTGTTTTTTTTATTTTTTTTTTCCCCCCCCCCCCCCCAAGTCGTGAGGAATGTTATAATTTTAAAGTGATATGATTAGCTCCAGAGCAGCTTGTACGCAACAGTAAAGCACCCTATTATTCATGCTTGGACTGAAGGTGGTGCTAATATAAATATGTCTATTTTCATCATCTTCAGTGCTGAGATATATGAAGTACATCTTTGCAGATGACAATCAGGCTGACAGTTTTTTCTTTCATTATTGTTCTGGTGAAATAAATATGCAGATCATCTATTTATTACTAAAGAGTACTTCAGCTTCATCTTTCAACTTGAAGTTGTACAGCATATATGAGAGCTGTGATCAATCTATTGTCCTCATTTTAAAAGGGAGATTCATGAATCTGATTAACTGAAAGAATGCATGTGGTATGAAAAATTCTGAGAATTGCTCATATAAGGTGAAGAATAATCATGGCAAGAATTTATGACACGTGTCTGAACAGCAGCTTATTTTGTATGAAGAATTTCATGTCTGCTTTATTTCTGAGGCCTTGAATAAGTATCCCAAGGGAGCTTCTTTGACGGCCATCTTCAAGTTTGATTCTAGCTGAGTGACTACAGTTCAGTGTTTTTCAAAAGGCAGGTGACACACCAAACCTTTAATATTAAAATTAGTAATTTTGACTAGGAGTAAAGAGCTGATCCTGCCCTGGGAATCATGGATATCACAGTAAAATCAGCTTCTCTGAGTGTTTACAAGGCACATAGAACACACGTCATCTTCTGATTTTATACATCTCCATATGGCCTTCTCCAGCATACTAATTTCTAATCTTTTCTCCAACATGCCTAAAAAACTCAGAGAGGCTGATTACCACATATATGTCCATCTGATATGCTGTACAAAGTTAGTCTGTCAGAATCTTTGAAGATTTTTTTATCGTTCCATGGAAAGGGCAAAATGCAAAGAGGTATTTAATTTATGGCTATGGTGAGCAAAAATATGCACAGAATGCTACTTGATTTCACTGTGCTGGTTACACGTGCAGTTCCTTTGCGCTCGAGTCTTCTGATACTTTTCTCCTTCTACCATTTCTAAAATAACCAAGAAAGACACTTTTAATGAGGACCTGGCGTACACATCCATGTGACAACAGGTGGTGTTTGAAAGCATCTCTGAGCAGGAAGGCACTGCAGTTTTCAATAGACTGTGGACGTGCAGGGTTGATATCTCTGTCCTCAAAGTGCCATTCAGCCATTCGTCTGCTCAAGCTCGGGAAACGTAGTAAGCCACCTTCCATTTGTTTTGCTGCAATGAACATTAACGTGCAGCACTCCACAGAGGACAGGAAATAGGAGGTGCCTGTGCCAGTCACTGCAGGACAAAACCAAAAAGCACAATAGATAGTGGGAGCCTCTATGTCCCCCATAGGTCCAGCAATGCATTGCATGACTGCAAGACCTTCAGATATACACCCCCAGTTCCCTAGCTCTGGCCTTGATAAGATCAGAAGGTAGGGCCAATAATGAAAAATATGCAGCTTTGTCAATTTTTCCTGTAGTTAGCCTCAGTGAAAGGAAAATTTGTGCTCCTGAGCTACAGTTACATGTACATTGTCACAGCTACTGAGCACTGGTCTCAGATTGTCTTTGCTATCTCATTAAATTATACCAAATTTTGGCTTCTCTTATGAATGCCTCAGAGCTCGGGCACCTGCTTCTTTCAGTGAAGACTCTTTCGCCAGCACTGATTTCACTAAACATCAAGATTAGTAATTATATGGCTGATTGTTCCTTCCATCCCAGGAGATAAAACTCTATTTTTGTTTTGGTAGATACACCAAGAGTTGCACACTTTAGAGAAGTAACTTTTGTTTCACGTTTAACCTCAATCCAACTAGTAGTTACTATAAAAGTATCAAGAGGCCAAGGTGACTGGTCAAAGCTGCTCTTTGAGGCTACTTGCTTACCACATTCAATTCTTCTAGTTGGTTATTTAATGTACATGGATAGCCTGTAAGTAAGACTCATTTTCAGTTCCAGATGCTCCTTGACTAGTGTTTAAGTGTATTCCTGTGTACAGAGTATCCTGCAGTAATGTCCTTGCAGCTATAAATCCAAATATTGGCAGAAATTTAGAAGAAAAACACAGAAGATATTTTTCTGCATCTTTCTGTTTCTTCTGCCAGGAAGAATCTGGACCTGGCACCATAGCTTATCAGCTGACATAGGATTGTTGGGGGACATGGTCCAATCACTTCTGTTACATTGTGGTAATACAAAGGCACAGGCCTTATTTAAGGTTCTGTCAAATAGCACCTCTATTATTCAAGACCAATCTCAAGAAAATAAAGCTTGCAGCATGGGATCAGCACTGAGGGAAGTTTCAGATAAAGAAATTTTATCTTAACATTAACAAAAAACATTTGTTGCAAAGACTAATGTTGTATAAAATAACATTTTCATTCCCATTCAGATTTATTATTTTTATGGTAACAATTGGAAAAGCAGATGGGGAAATGTGTGAAGCTCTTTATTCATTATTGTTCGATAGCCAAGTCTCCTTTGTAGAACTGCTGCCTTGCGAAAAGTCAATTTTAAATGTGTAAATGAAATGCATCTGTTTCATAATGATAAATATCTGAAACAAGGGTGATATTCCTTAATACTATGACTGACTTGCCTTCCTTTTGTAAGAGTTTTAGGTATGATAGCAATATAAGATCAAAATGAATATACCATCATACTGGGAAATTTCAGAGAAATTTTATGTTGAGATTACATATTTTTAAGCAGCAAGGATGGGCAGAAGGCAATAGTCCCATGAGGTTTCCATTTTAGTTGGCTTAGTTGGCTAGTTAGCTGCATTAATATAGAAGCCTTATTTCTTAACTTACTGTTATCTGTTGATATCCCACTTTATAACAAAAGCTCTACTCCTACTACTACTTCGTAAGCTAAAGTGAACAGTTTCCAGCTCTACTGAATGCTCCCCATTGGGGTTTCTTACATTTTCTTTAACATCGTCATGAGTGACGATTGTGACATAATAAATGTGACATAATGTGAAAATGTGACATAAAACAAAAAAAAAAAAAGAAAGAGATATGGGAGATAGAAAAAATAATGTTTACTGTTAATGTAAAATCCTTTAGCTTGAAGTCCTAGAAAGCACTGTGTATTCCAACCTTCATCATACTTTCCTTCACTCCCCCACAGTTAATTCATTATCTTCTGTCAGGAATTGACCTTGATCTAATGTGGTTTTACCTTCATTTTCTAAATTTTAATGTCCCGTGCAAAAGTTACATAAAAATGTGCATTTCCTCCACTCAGTGTGAGCATGATTTGTGAAATGTTTGGGTGACTTCAATTCATATGTGTGATACAATAATTTTGATGAAGGCCTAAGCAGATTTCATCTAACCCTTTTGTCTGGTTAAGGAATAATTTGCACAAATGACAAAGCTACTAGTTAATTTCTCAGAACAGTTTTCGACTAAAATTTGCTATGTATATATCCTACAAAATGCTAAGGAACCTCTTTAAAGTCCTATTAGCTATGAATATGTTCTAAGATGGCTTCTTTATTTACTGCATAGTACCTTTGGTAACAGTGATTAGAAAAGTGTAAAATGTTTCAATATCCTCATTACCGTTCTTTAAAGAGGTGAGGATAAAGCGTGATAAACAGAAGTGACAGAACAGATTTTACCTAAACAGCCAGATTCCAAGTAGAGTCAGATTTAATTATTCCTTGTTCAACAGACTGTGCTTTAGAAATTATACCTATCTCAGTATATTAAATGCACAAGAGACTATCATTTTACCTTTAGGTCTTTCATACCAAAGCTCAGAAGTATTACAATGTCTTACACATGAACTTAATCCACATGAATTTGCTTGGGTTTTATAAATCAATTGTCTAGATATCTGCAGAGGATTTTTTCATTTCCTAATATTACCCTTTTTTTCAGAAAACCCTATATCTATTGTGAGTTACAGTAACAAGTAACTCTTTCCCATATTTAGCCTTGTTTGGGGTTGGTTGCATGAAGTAGGAATAACAACTTTAACAGTGTGTCGTGCTTCGAACACTTTTGATGAATAGCTTACTATACATTTAGAGTAGAATTGAAGATTACTATAAATACTTGGAGGATAATTCTAGAATCAATTACACATGTCCAGCAATGAAAGGAGTTGTATTAAGTATACTTTATGACTGAGATTAAAATAAAATATAATTTAGCTTTTTTACATAGGAGGGATGGATCTTGCTCTGTTACAAGTAAATCAGCGATACCAGGAGGTGATGGTACTATCTGGCCAAACAAGAAGGTTAATCAAGGTTAAAGGAGATATTCCTTCACTCAAACTGGTGAAGCTCCCAGTGACTGGAAAAGGGGAAACATAACCACTATTTTTAAAAAGGAAAAAAAGGAAGAGCCATGTAATTACAGGCCAGTCAGTCTCACTGCTGTGCCTGGCAAGATCATAGAGCAGATCATCCTGTAACTCTGCGAAGGCAAATGGAAAATAAGGAGGTGATTGGTGACAGCCAACATGGCTTCAGCAAGGGCAAGTCATGCCTGATATATTTGGGTAGCCTTCTATGATGCGGTTACACCATTGGTGGATAAAGGAAGAGCAAATTACATCATCTACCTGGACTTCTACAGGTAGATGTACACCTGTACATTTGATGTTGTCCCACACAACATGCTTGTCTCTAAAGTGGAGAGACATGGATTTAATAGGTCGATCACTTGGGGGACAAGGAATTGGTTGGATGGTCACACTCAAAGTAGCTGTAAAAACCTCAATGTCCAAGTGGCAACCAATGATGAGTGGGATACCTCAGGGGTCCATATTAGGGCCAGTATTCTTTAACATCTTTGTCAGGGACATGGACAGCAGGATTGAGTGCACCCTCAGCAAGTTTGCTGATGACACCAGGTTCTGTGGTGTGATTGACAGGCTGGAGGGAAGGGATGCTATCCAGAAGGACCTGGACTGGCTTGAGAGGTGGGCCTGTGTGAACCATATGAAGTTCAACAAGGCCAAATGTAAGGTACTGCACCTGTACCTGGGCTGAAGCAATCCCAAATATGGAGATGGGCTGAGTGGAGAAGGTATTGAGAGCAGGCCTAAGGAGAAGGACTTGGGGGATTTTGGTGGATGAGAAGCTCAGCATGAGCTGGCAATGTGCACTTGCAGCCCAGAAAGCCAACTGTATCCTGGGTTGCATCAAAAGAAGCATGGACAGCAGGCCAAGGGAGGTGGTTCTGCCTTTCTACTCAGCTCCCATGGGACCACACCTGGAGTACTGTCTTCAGCTCAGGGGCCTCCAGCATAAGAAAGACATGGACCTGCTCAAGTGGGTCTACAGGAGGGCCATGAAGGTGATCAAAGGGGTGGAGCACCTTTCCTATGAAGACAGGCTGAAAAAGTTGGGGTTGTTCGGCCTGGAGAAGAGAAGGCTCCAGGGAGACCTTATAGCAGTTCTCCAGTACCTGAAAGAGGCCTACAGGAGAGATGGGGAAGGAATTTTTACAAGGGTGTGCAGTGATAGGACAGGGGGTAATGGCTTCAAACTGGACGTGGGTAGATCTACATGAGATATTTACTGTGAGGGTGGTGAGACACTGAAACAGGTTGCTCAGAGAAGTTGTGGATGCCCCATCCCTGCAGGTGTTCAAGGCCAGACTGAATGATGCTTTGAGTAACCTGGTCGAGTGGGAGGTGTCCCTGCCCATGGCAGGGAGGTTGGAACCAGATGATCTTTAGAGTCTTTTCCAACCCGAGCCATTCTATAATTCTGTAAGAGTGGAAAGAAAATAAATTAATTTTTGGATCAGTCCTAACTAAACATTGTCTAATTTTCATTTAAAAAAAGGCTCAATCATACAATTGAAAAGATTTGCAGGCTTAGTTCTGCAGCTGTGATTTGCTTTGATTTTGTAACATCTTAGTTTTTACTTTAAACACAACAGTCTTTCCACTGTGTTTAGTTGAGCTATTCTTGTTCTTTAAAATATGCATGTCTGAGTTTTGCAGGATTAATGACAGTTTTGCCATGAAGCTCTTCTGCCATGGGAGCTCAACAGGTATGATGCCAGCCAGCTCAGAGGTCTCCAAACAAGACTGCAGAGGTCAGGCTCTCTTATGACAGCTAGTGCTTAGTTCAACTAGTTTGCCATGCTCCATTTTAATATTAAATTGTCATCTTTACTCTCAAATACTGAACTGACATTCATTTTAAGGAATGTCAAGGAAATGAAAACATGTCTCTGTTAATTATTTCATTATTAATTTCACATCTGTGGCCAAACAGTTTCCTAGCACAATAAATTCAATATTAACTGTAACACAGAAGTAATTGGAAAAGACAAGACTCAGGCTGCAGGGACTATCCAAGAGCACAGGGGCTCAAGGCTTCCTGCTTCACAGCCCCCATGGGAAACAGCGGGAGTCCCTTGAAGGAGGGGTTTTGTCTCCCCCTTGGAGGATTCTCCGCTCTTTCTGCACATTCAGAGCCAGCATGGACAGATCACAAAGGCTATAAATTAGAGCTTCATCTGCCCCCTCCTCCCTCTCTCCCAGGCCTCCACCAGAGTCCCTTGCTAGACAAAATGGAAAGACCCATGAGAAACCTCATCGTTTATTTAACTCAGACACACTGAGTTTTGCTGGTTGTACTAAGATCTATTCTACCTCTCTCCACCCATCTTCACTCCTTCAGATATTGCTCTATTGCCACAGAACAAGAAAAATAAACCTGCTTCATTTAAAATCTAAGTGGAACAAATATCTGCATAAATTTATGTATCGGAAAGGTAACAAAACGACAGTATTCCAACTGTTATCTGGTATTGTTTTGTCAACCCTCCTCTCACCTTTTGGTAGTGAATTGGCTTTTTTAGATCTTTCTGCCAAAGGGACTCTTCTAAGTGCTATGAGAGAACTATGACTGAGTGTTACTGCAGTAACAGTAATAATCACAGTAGCAGGTTTTATTCCAATGACTCCAAATATTCTTATTGACTTTTGGGGTACTAATGGCATTTAAACTAGTTAGGAGTGAACAGCAGGCTCCAAAGCATCCTATCAGGCCTTGAGTCAGGCTCGGCTGATAAGCCATTCTCTTTACACATTACAGATGATAAGGGATGATAGAAATGAACCGCTATGGTAACCACTTAAACTTTAGTGAGCCCTAGTAGGACTTCCTCCAACTCAAATTTAGGCAGTATTTTAGTATGTAGAAAACTCTTTGTATTCTTTTTTTTTCTGTTCTGAACTATTTTAGCTATTTCAGTGCTGCCCTTAGGCCTACATAAATGCTCTCATTTGTCTCATCTCTCAATTTACATAACCATATGAAGAGAAATTATTAAATGTTTCTTAGTTTCACCTTGGCTTGAATTTAAACTTCTATTGTTGTTGTTATTATTATTATTATTATTACTATTATTATTATAATGCACAACGTTTGCACATGGATAGGCTTCATCTTTTTTCCAGGGCATCCTAGCTGTTTAGCTCCATTTGCTCATTTATTTATTTTAACACTAATGACAAACCTTGGTGTGTGCATTTTGGAGGGTAACAGGTAATGCTCAGCAGTCTCCGTTTTCCCCCCAAATATTCACACATTTCCATTACTCTCTGCAGGGCTGAAGTCAACTGGAAGAACACTTTTTCTACACATTCCTTTAAAACGGGTGCTTGTTTTCCGATTAAGTCATGTAAGCTAGTACAGTTCAGATGAAATTTAGACTGCAAACAAACATGCAATTTCATATATGAAATGAATTGAAAGCTATCCCAAGTCCAGTTGCTGTATTATATCAGCAGCCTTTGAGCTTTAATGTCCCAATATTGCTCCGCTGCCTTAAAAGCAAAGCCTTGCTTGCCAGAGAATTTTCATGCAGGCACTTACATGTGCTAAATTACTACAGAGTTGAATTTGCAGTAAACAGGCATTCTTACCAGTTAAGTTGATACAAAGATGCTTGCTACAGGTTTTTGTTTTTAATGAAATTAGGACTGTAATTACCAGCACTGGGTGTCATTTTGTGCGTTGGGGAGGATAGGGGATATGAGCAGGGCACTGTGAAAGGCTGCTAAAAGATAGGAAGTGTGAGGGGCAAAAGAGATGTTGGAAAATGTACAGTGGGAGCCTAAACTGAGAAGAAGAGTTGAGTAAATGAGATCCAGGAGCGCAACGAAGGAAAGACAGCAAAGTTATTAGAGGCAAGACCAAGTGAAATGCTGCAAGAGACTAATCATGTTTAGGAAGAAGGAAAGGCAGCTCCTTTATCTTGAAAAGACTGGGGATTAGAAGAATTGTCCTTCAACAACAGCACAAAATATCTCACATGTATTTAAGGCTTTATTTTGACCTTTAAAAGTTACTTTATTTTAGGGAACATGTGGCTCAGGAAGAATATTTCCAAAGGTAAACTGAAGCTGCACAAGCAGTGTCACTTTAAAAATCTTGACAATTTCAAACCCAGTCTTTCTTGGAGGTGCTGTCTAGTTATTTTCACTTGGCTAGGTTGGAAATACTATTTTTTTAAATCAGCACTCATGAATGTCATTATAGGGACAAGAAGCATGTAAAAGATCTGAAAAAGCATTTTCTTATCATTTGTTTCTTTCAATGCACTTCTCTGCAGTTTGTGACATGCTGTTACTCCTGTGAAAGTAGAAATATTACTACTAAATTAATGTTCTGCTATAGCAAACACCTTCTGGCTGGTTAACCTGTTGAGAAAAACATGATGATACCCTGTCATGCTGCTAAATATTTCTTCCTACATTAGCTTTCCAAAGGTAAAAATAGATAAAATTGTTCTAGAAGCATCAGGACCACTGGAGTTCAGTTTCCTATGTACTTTTGTTGGAAGCCTTTTAAACACTCTGCCACTATTTATTTTCATCTCATAAGGCTGGCATGTAATTTTTTACTCTAGTTCCTGTAAGTGCTGCTATTAGGAACCAAGAGGGGTTTTTTTTAATAGTTTGGTTTTTTTTAAACAACCAACCAACCAAACAGGTTTGGTTTTTTTTAATACCAGAAAATGAGGTGTATTATTTCCTTCTTAACCTGCACAGAGAAGTTACAATACAACTTTTCAGGGGAAAAAAGTTTTTTCAACGTTTTACAAACAGCAGAGGCAGGACTGGCAGAAAACACCTGTGTCCTTAAGGGCAGTTTTCCATTATTAAGGCTTCACATGCTATGGAAGCCTGGCGCAGAAGGCTTGACAGTTTTATGCTTAGTTTGTTTTGGACTGATCTAAGACCTCCAATTTTCTCATATTTGAAAATCCACTCCCAGATCACAGAATGACTTCAAGACAATTTTAGAGTCACCTGGGGAGGCTTCCTGAAAGTGTTGATCTGGCTTCCCTGTTCTCCCTCTTCTACTCCAACAACTACTGATTAGAAAAGGACTTGTGTGCCAAGTTGCAGTCGCTGTCTGTAGACATTTACTCACACAAACACACCTTAAAGAAAAAGAACATTCAGGCTAATTGCAGCGTTATGCCTTCAAAATTATAGTGCAACTTTTTTTTATTCTCAGGCACTGCTGGGCAGACTGATTGGGGCAATGAAGGGGGTTAAGAGAATAGTGCCTTCCCCAGTAAAGGAGTCTGCAATGGTAGCAGCATGCTATCATCCACAATGCAGCTGCTCTACCCTGCAGTATCACACAGGTGCTTTCTTCTTCCACTTTTAATTATTTCTGATAGCTCTTCAGTGCTACTCAGCCTCTGCCTTCCGACCGCTGTAGTCACTTGTGCCTGAGTTGCCGTTGTCAAAATGTTTCCTAAGAAGGCATAAACACATGCCAGTAAGGACAGAACGCCAAGGAGCTTCAGAGAAAGTAAATGCCTGGCATGCTATCCTCTGCAATGGCTAAATGTACCTGGAGCTGGCCCCAAGCTATTTGCTTCCTCTTGAAGCATAAAAACAAGCAAACACTGCAAAACCTCAAGCTCTCCCTTTAATCCTTCTCTCTTTTGGGGCAACAATAGCTGGGCTCTCCTCTCAGTAAAAGGACAGGAACTCTGACAGTGTTTACAGGCACCTATAAAGTCTCTGGCTGAGTTTTTCCCCCAGTCTCTTATACCTCTTACCAGATCTCCAGGGTTCACGCCACATCTGTGTCTTGTCTAATAAAAAAGGTACCATATTATGTAGTCACTTTTCAGATAGGGTTTTACTTTAATTATTAATATAAACTGGAATTTTATTTGGTGTACAGTGAAAAGATCATACTTTGAAATTGACTATGGTGCTAAGTAAACTAATAACTTCACAGATTTCCTAAGAGTGAAGCCTAGAGACTTAATCAAAATGGCCAATAGCAGAGAAATTACTTTTTACATTTTGATTAAATCCATTTGAACCCAGACTAGGAAAATGTAATATATGTTGAGGGAAGAATCCAATAGAATAACATTGATTTTGCATCATATATTAAAATTCTTTAAAAAAAGAAAATGCAGAAAAATTTATTTTCCACTGAAGTTGTTTGAAGAGAAATAATCCTGAGATCTCCAAGGAATTCATTTCCTCCCCACCCCAAAAAAAAAAAAAAAAAGAGCAACAGGAAAAATGCAAAGTAATTACAAAGGAAGCATTATTGTGTGAGAACCTGTAAAAAGAAAATATTCTAGTATTGAAAATGTGTTACCTTATAAGAAAGTACATCACAGAATTAACAATTAATGTATATTTTTACAGTAGTTTTGTTCTCGAATCCAGTTACTAAGTATTTCCCTCAGCTACTGAAAAAGTACATAAACATGTAAACTAAATCTTTCTGAAAACATCCTCCTGGCTCTTTCAGTTTGTGAACAGACAGAGGAGTACATATAATCATATGTGAATATTCTGAAATTCAAAGAAAGCTTAATGGCCTATAAATATATGTGACAACAGAACTATCTCTAATGCTTATTATTCTGACATTCCCTACAAATACAGGTTGAAAGAATATTACATTCACGAATGCTTAGAATTCCAGAAATGCCAGAACTAAACTTTAATTTTAAACTTAGAGCTGCCTCAGTAGCTCAGCTATCATGCCAAATATTTACATATAGAAGGTGGAGTTAGGGATAGAGGGACACTCCCACACCCCATCATTGATATAATGTCTTTGGTGTTCACATCAACAGCAGCACACAAGGTTGGCATCCTGCAACTAAGGGGAACATACAGCATAATAGTACCATGTAGCAAAAGAGGCAAAGAGTAACAAGATATCACAGATAAAAAACTTGCTACATGTAACAATTTTTTATATTTTATTTCCTTCTTGTACTGTCCTTGAGGTTACACCTGCTACAAAATTGTCTGACAAGATCCTCGCCATTAAAAAGCATTAGAACTGCTGATGATGAGACAATTTATTTCTTCTTGTCTGCTTTTAGGCTTTGTTTAGGACATATTCTCTCCCTCCTCCTGTAGGCCTCTTCATTCTGATTTGCAGAAACTGAGATCTTCACGCTGCTTTTTCTCCCCTTCTCAGGATTTTTCACTCAAATACTCAGTGAGTAATGGTGAGCAGGGGGAATCATTCAAGTGCCTCACGGTTGTGCTGGTCTATGTTGGTGCTTGACCAGGAAGAAAGGCTTAGGTGCACAACACTGTGAAATGGGCATAGGCTGAGAGCTGCACAGGTTTCAGCCTTCAGGAGGGACAGTGGCAACTAAATCTTCTCTGAGCTGCATGGGCACCCCACAGTATGCAAGCCAGGACTCGGCTGCTGCTTTAGGTAGGCATTACATACTTGCTTTTGCAACATTTACATTCCTGCATGTAGGAATTTTTCTAGCTGAAAATGTCTTTCCTTCCGCCTCGACTCCCTTTACATTGCCTGGGCCATAACTACCCAGAATTTCAGCCAAATTCCTTCCCTTCTGTCCGCAGTGAGACTATGAATGTATACACTTGTAGAAGTTAAGGGCTTTTGGACTGAATGCTAAAACTGCTTCTTGTCTCTCTGCAGCACTGAACACAACTTGCAGGTTGCACTCTGTGAACGGGCATAGAGATAACAACAGTGCCTGATCCTTGATATCATGAAGTCCAGAGAAGAACTTTGCGACGAAATTTCTGCTTTTAAGTAGTGCCTTATAAACTTATGTAATAATTATCTGATTAGACATAAGTTAAATGTTCTTACCCAGTGCAGAATATGAGGATCCAAATTTCTTGATCTTCTGTTGGCTCAGTGTGTGGTCCTGGAAAAATCTCTACACTTCCTCATGCTTCTGTTCTCCTGTCTTTAAAAGCTGTGTTTTTTCTCCTGTGGATGATAATTTAGTATTTGAATCGACAGTGAAGTTGGCAGTGAGCAACTTGCACAATCTAGATCTTACTGTTCCCCCTACATCTTGCCAAAAATAAACGATAAAACATGCTACAGTTACTTGAAATAACTTCTAATTTGTGATGCATCCACTTAATCATGGTCATTTCAAAATGCATTCATCTAAAACCTTACATAAAATTCTGTAGAAGGGATATCTAAAATCAGAAATTATACCCTTGTTTTTCTTGAAAGTGATGGGAAGTAAAACTGCATTCTTGTCATATATATTGCGTTTAATACCTTGTGAAATATTGTCCAAGTATTGAAGTGCAATAGGATTTTGGTGATTCACAAAGATTAAGAAAATACCTCAGCCATCATGAAAGTGCCATTTACTTAATGCTCAAAGACACCAACAAGCAACAAATATAAGGCCTGAAACAAGAACTGGTAATCAGAGAGAATGCTGGGATAAGTCACACAGCTGGAGTGCTGCAATGGGCAGTTGCAGGGTCTGTAGGAAGGACAGGCTGGGAAGGTGAGGAGGGGACACCATCTTTTATGTGAGAGAGCAGTGGGGATGTGTGAATCTCTGCCTTGGGATGGATGATGAGGTGGCTGGAAGCTGATGGGTAAGGACTAGTGGGCAGACCCTAATGTTAGGAAAAGTGTTTATGAAGATTTAGGAAAGTTGACTCTGATGAGGGATATGGGGAGAAAAAGAAAGCTTTCTACAGGTACATTGGCAGGAGAAAGAAGAATAGGGAAAATGTCCACTGCTGAATGGGTCAGGGACCTAGAAGTAAGGGACACGGGAAGGCCAAGTTAGTCAATGCCTTCTTCACCTCAATCCTTAGGAGTAAAGAAATCCTAGGTAACTATGACCAGTGGGAAAGACCAGGGCAAGGAATACTTACTGTTGGTGGAGGAGGATCAGACTAGATATTCAGACATCCACAAGACCTGACAGGCTGCACCCTTGAGTACTTGGCCCATGTCATTGTGAAACCACTCTCAAGTATTTTTATAAAATCACTGCAACTGGGAGAGGTTCCTGAAGATTTGGAAAAAGCAAATGTCATCCCTATCTTCAAGAAGAGCCTCAAGGAGTACACATAAAACTACAGACTAATGACTTTTACCTCAATTCCAGAGAAAGTGTCTGGGAGGAAGCAATCTAGGACAGTATTTCCAGATATTTTGAGGAAAAAAAGGTGAATGGGAGTATGGATTTATGAAGGATACATCATATGTAACCAACCTGATAACCTTCTGTAATGAAATGACTGGCCTGCCAGATGAATGGGAAGTACTGGTGGTTGTTTATCTCAACTTCAACAAGGGTTTTGATGCTGTCACTTGTAACACCCCCAGACAAACTGATAAAGCATGGACTACAAAAATGGAGGTGGACTGAAACCTGTCTGAACTGCCAGCCCCAAAGGGTTGTGGTCACTGGCACAACATCCAGCTGGTGGGGTGGACCGGGGTGGTCACTAATGGTATGCTACAGGGACTGAGTCCAGTACTGTTTAACAATTCCATTAATGGCCTAGAGATGGTGAGACAAGAAAACAGCCTTGGCAAATTTGCAGATGATATGAAACTGAGATGACTGCTGCTATTCAGAAGGACTTGGACAGGCAGGAGAAATGGGCCAACAGGAACATCACGACACTCGCGACACAAGAAAAGAAAATGCTGAGTCCTGCACTTGGGGAGAAATAACCTCCCACACCAGCACAGGCTGAGGACTGACCAGCTGGGAAGTAGCTTTGACAAAAAAAGCCTTGAAGTCCTGGAGGATGAGACAGCAAAAGTGCCCTTGCAGCAAAGGCCAATAGCATCCTGGGCTGCATTAGGCAGAGTGTTGCCAGCAAGGAGGGGGTTGTCATGCTTCCTCTCTGCTCAGCCCCAGTGAGAGACACCTGCAGTACTGTGTGCAGTCCTGGGCCCACGAGTACAAAAGAGACATGGACATGGTTAAGAGACTGAAGCATCTCTCATGCAAGGAAAGGCTGAGAGAGTTGGAAGTCTTTAGCCTGGAGAAGAGAAAGCTCATATGAGATCTTATCACTATGTACAAATACATGATGGGCAGAGTAAAGAAGATGGTCCCAGACTCCTCTCAGTAGTCCCCAGCAGGAGGAGAAGCAGCAATGGGCACAAATCCAAATACACCAAATTCCATTTAAACACAAGAAAAGACTTAATTTCCCGTAAGGGTGATTGAACAATGGAATAGATTTCTCAGAGAAGCTGTGAAGTCTCCATCCCTGAAAATACTCAAACTTAACTGGACACGGCCCTGAACAACATACTGTAGCTGACCTGTTCTGGGCAGGGGTGTGACTGGGTGGTCTCTAGAGGTGCCAGCCAGCCTTGATGCTTCTGCAGTTCTGTGGCTGGAACCTTGGTGAGACCTGATGGTAGCACAGTGCAGTCACAGGAACAAGAATTGGCCATGCTGTGCTGCTGCCAACAAGGCCTCAGCAAGGAGGAACAGGATCTGAAATTTTTATTTAGGAAATATCAGGATCACGTTGAACAGAGATCTGTATCTTTCATTTTACACTTCATGTGCTTTGACCAAACTCAAATAGCGCTTGGGGAAACAAATCCAAGGGGTCAGCCTGCAGAGGGATGAGATGAAGATTTCTTTCTGCCTCTATCTTCTAATGGCAGTTTGGGCCATTTTTCTTGACCTTTTACTTTTTGCCATGACTTTTGGCCTTTGCCTTTCATAGTTGCTGTGGCAGGGGACATGGTGCCCAGGCTCCCCTGTGCTGGCTTGCCTGCTGTGCTGCCACCACCACATTCCTGCCTGGCATTCCCATGGCCAGCAGCCCGGTGAGGGGGCTCTGCACACCCAGGGTGTCCCTGCTTACCCTGGCCCACATGTACCGATGGCTGGTCCCACACTGCCAGGCTCCCTTGCTGAGGAAGCTCATGAGATGCTCTCAGCAGGGAAGGAGTTCACACCCATGTTTGTCAAAGCACTGGAGCCTGCTTCACCCCTACGGTGATGAGCCAAGATTACGAAGCAGGCTACTGGCAGAACCTGCACTTGCCTTGATTATCAAACTCTTGGAAATACGACTTCTGCTCTTCCTGCCCCCTCCTGCTTTAAAGAAGCAACAGGTTTGTCGCAGCCTAAATGCCCCAGTCAGCCTTCTGGGACAGCTCTTCTGGGCAGTTGTGGGAAACCTTGGCTCATCCTTGGGAGCCTTAGCATCGGCCTTGGGCAGACACCTGTGAATCCTTGAAGAGGCCTGAGAGTCCAGAGAAGAAGGGAGTAAATAAGATTAAGGACCTGTCAGATAGCCAGCAGGCAGTCACAGACCACCTTGCTTGACCACTGTTGCTGGGACAGACATGCCTGCTTCCCTTTCACAGCCCTGCAGCCACCACCAATGGGCATAACCAGCATCTTCACCTGCTTCCCACCTCCACAAACCAGTCTGTCTGGCTTGCTGGGGTGCAGCTCAGTCAGCAAAAGCAGCAAGGCTCCTGCAAAGACTGATGTCCCCAAAGCTGCCCCTACGTTAGGCAGGGTGTTGTAATCCAGGTGTTTGCAAGGCAGACTACAAGCTTGTGGCTTGGACAAAAAGTAAAGCAAAGCTTGCTCTGAGGACCACTTAGGATCAGCCTCCAGGAGAGGCATCACAGGAAGTGAAAAAGGGCTGAAGAACCCCACAGAGCCTCTGTCAAGCAAAAGGGGCTCTGCCTGTGTGGAACAGACCATGCACTTTCAAATCTTTTTACATGATTGTAATTTTGGATGCTACCAAAAAGAAAAAATAAATCCCCAAATAGCAACAGATTTTAAGCTTTAGTATGTAACAGGTTTTGAGTTTGACAGATTTGATTGTACAAATTAGGAAAGAAATGAAAATACACATAAGAGGCTTGAATAAATGTTTTCTCTAGGCTCCCTTCAATGGGGTAACAAAAAGTCAAGCAAAACTGTACATATTTATACCAAAAGCAGGCCATAATGCCCTTCATTATATAGCACAACTCCCACAGCAAATTTGGTTCTTCATAACATTGTATGTGTTTTGCTAACTCACTCAATGTACAAAGCATTGTATCACAAACAAAGGCGCTTGCTTACAAATGCCAAGTCTACCAAAAGTCCCTAGACTCGTCTACTCTAGCCCAGCCTAGTAATAAAGTATCCCTATTTGACTTCAACAAACAAGCCAAATCTCTATAAACAAGTGGATGATTTGGTTTATAATTGTATGCTGGATTTAAAGATCTACTAGGCACATGTTCTTGAGGATGGATAGTTGTATTAGAGAAGCTCTCTATTAGATTTTTAAAATTCTTCTGCAAAATTACCCACTCATGGAGTAGGTAGTACAGCTCTCACAAAGAGGGCTGTGTGTTGCATTCTCAAAAAATATTAATTTACTACTTCAGCTGTCTGAACTCTTTTTTCTAGAAAGGGCAGTGCTCACATGGTCTTCACAGCAGTTACAAAGTCAAGCCACAGTCTGGTGGAGGCAAGGACTTTCACTAAAACCACAGGACACCAGAGTGTAGAAAGCGACAATTAATTACTTTATCCTTTGTCACTGTCTGGAGTGGATTGGCTTAATCAGAACACAGACTCTTCTGCCATGGTCTTTAAGCATAAGGGATAAATTTTAAAGCCTCATGTGTGGTCAGCTGAACACCTTCTCTGGTGCCTGTACAAAAGCCACTGCTTAGACTCAGGAACCTCAGACATTGCCACACCTACAAGGATCATCAATTTGGCACTGTTCCCTGACATTAGGAAACTGGAGCAAAATTATTTTTGTAGAAATTGTTTAAATGACTATCCTAGCTCTGGTTAAACAACCACAAACCCTGAATTTGGTAATCAAAGGAATTTCTTCCAGGATTAGTGATGGAGATTTTAGTCATTTTCCTAAAGAAAAGTGGATTCTCAGTGGCTGGTATAATCTCAGATTTTTCATGGCAACCAAACAATTCTGTATTTGTTTATTTAAGATACAATGTGGCTCAACATATGCCTACTCAGTGTTTTTCACATTTGTTACATCAGATACTGAAGAATGATGAATTTCTTTTATCCTGGATTATTTTTACTCATTATATAGGTAAAGCTGCTCTAGGAATATATCTCAATGTAATTTTAAAAATAATTACTGATACTTCTGTGTATGATACTGGACAAACTCAGTGTAACCAAACTGAAACTTCAAGTTTCTAAATTGACTCTGGATATGCCTACTACAGCATTTAAGTTTATCGCAACAGTGCATTGTCAAGGCAAATATCACCCCTACTTACTGTGCTTTGATTCTCTTAATGATGCAATCTCCGTGCAAGGAAACTTAAGGTTCCTCTTCAAGGCACCTTTCCAATGCAACCATACAGGAAGATGTATTCCACGAGTGCACATATGTTTCAGTTGCTAATGTGGAGGCAAGAGCACCAACTCAGTGGGTGGGCTGCACCCCCTTAAGTCCTTCAGTGTACAGCAAGCACAGAGGTAGCAGCAGAAAGCTCTCAGTATGCACAGCTTATGCCACATCCTGCAGTGCTTTTCATGCACATAAAATGCCCAGTGTCATCAGTTTTACATTTCCTCTTTATGGTCAGCCTTTACCGTCAGTTCTTGTCATTTTGTTCTTTCTTCATCCCTGCAAATGATGGTACACCTATGTCTTCTGTCTTGGAATTGTCAACAGGGTGCCCTGTGGGAAACAGGGAAACAAGGAAAGTGCAATTCTTGTAAAACTGTTTGGAGAGAGAGCTCAGAGTACCAGGAGGATATAAAACTGATGGTCTGCCAACAACCTTCTCCTCAACCACTGATAAGAGGACCATCAGCTAGGGTAAAATGTAGTTCAAGAAGATGAAGTAATTTTCATGAGGAAAAGATATAATCTTATCTTCATCAGAATGCAGGACTTCCAGAGCAGCATGGCAATACTGTCCACATAACAGAGGGCCCAGGTAACCATGAAATGGGTGCACTACTGAGCTTCCTGCCCAGCAAAGCAATGTGGCCATCTGTTGGCATGGTCAAGCATGCAGGCTGCACTGGTAACTGAGTTAGTACAGAAAAAGGGATCTCAGTTCCTCAACCATCTGGTACAGATTCATAGAGGACATCAAGGACATGTGGCCAGCAGGTTGAAGGAAGTGATTCTGCCCCTCTACTCCACTCTGATAAGACCCCACCTGGAGTACTATGTCCAGCCCTGGAACCCTCAGTAGAGGGAAGACATGGACCTGTTGGACCAGGTCCAGAGGAGGGCCACAAAGACGATCAGAGGGCTGGAGCACCTCTCCTATGAGGACAGGTTGAGGGAGTTGGGTAGTTCCACCTGGAGAAGGCTCCTGGGAGATCTTATTACAGCCTTTCAATACTTAAAAGGGGCTTATAAAAAGTTGGGGATAGACTTTTTAGTAGGGCCTTTTGTGGCAGGACAAGGGTTAATAGTTTTAAACTGAAGGAGCGCAGATTCAAATTAGATATAAAGAAGAACGTTTTTATGATGACGGTGGTGAAAGGTTGCAACAGGATGACCAGAGATCAGGTTGGAGATGACCTTTACAGTTCCCTTCCAACCCAAACTATTCTATGATTCTGTGACTCTCTGACACCCTATCTGAAGGAGAAAAGCCAGCATAAAAAACCACAGATTGCTCATGCAAACAGCAAGGGACTGTCCAAGTCAACCTCACCTAATCCTATAAAACCCCACTATATTAGTAGGCATTCAGAAAATGTGTACCACATTTTCTTGTGGACTACAGATATGCACATCACCAAGCAAGAGGAGACATCCACATTGTGAGGGAGATATGTAGGAATACTCAATAGACTGGGGAATGACTTGTTATGGCTACAAGATAGCATAAGTGTAAGATTGTTATGTGTACTAGTATTTACCAATTCGATAAGTAATAATTGAATTACTTAAGCAGAATTGTGTGGTGGTCTCTGTCTTTATTATGGTATCCAAAAGAACTGTGACAAGCAGCCAGCCAGAGATTTGCACTAAGTTGCCTACCCCTCGACATCAACGTCTATACGTATCTCCTTTTCTTCCCCTCATCACGAGCACTCACATGAACAGAAAAGGACAGAAACCAGTGGGACTGGGCTTCAGAGATAGGAAAACAGCTTGTTTCTTCATGTAACAGTTGCCAGACAGTTGGCTCTTCATGACAAAAAGACATTGTGAATGCAAAGCTTATACATGAGTTTAAGGGGAGATTCTTGGAAAAAGATTCTCAGAAAGTTATAAAAAGGTCAACCCTGCAGGGTTTGGAAATCCCTGAACTGAAAATGGTGACAAGGTGGCAAAGTTAACATGTGAAATGCACAGATAGGCTTGTTCTTGCAGTTCTCTAGGCATCGACTTATACTAGCTGGGCCAGTAAGTATGCTGGCTTAGATGTACCCATAGTCTGAATCAGTTGATTGCTCATACACACTTTACTTTAGTATTTTGCACCGTATTTATACTGTTTCATATGATATGTAGATATTGTGTTCTGCACAACATGGCTCATAGGAATACCTTATGGTATCCTTCAGATATGTTACAAATGATAGACTGTATCTGAAAACCATTTGGAAATGCAAATAACCTATGAAGTAGACTCAACAAAAAATGGGCGACGTTGTATGAGATTACTAGACATGCTAATTATGACCTTATAAGAAACATGGAAACTCTATAATATTCTGTATTTTGCAAAAGTCCTGAGGGGTGGCAATGTAATTCTGTTGAAGATCAAAACCTGAAAACATTACAATTCTAGTATCAGAAAAAGAAGTAGTTCATAGGAATAGACTTTCCTACATTATCATTCTCAACATAAGAAATTGCAGTATAAATTCCTGCATATGAAACCACACCTTTTTCAGTGGTGTTAAAGTTTTGATTCTGACAACAAGAAGTGATACATTTCAAAGTACATGAGCAACCTATGTTCAACCCTGTTTTAGTTCAAAGGCGAAAAACTTTGATTACATTCTGATTATTCCCTATCCATATAAGACGGCATACAACTATTTGGGGTATACGGTATATTCTGCAACTAAATATAAGATACAAGGCCTTTAATAACACAACCACTTCTAATCAATAGCACTTTAATATTTCAATTTAGCAAGTTGTTTAATACTGTCATTAGTTATAGAAGATCTATGAAGTGCTTGAACGCTTTTATCAATTACCTTGCAATGAGTAACTGCTAAGTTAAAAAAAACAAGTAATCATCTCTTCAAAAATCAAGATGAGACGTGTTCTTTGATATAATTTTGAGATAAAATAGAAATGTATTTGGATTTATTTGAAACAGAACTTCAGTTTCCATTAAGCCCTGTCTGATCTAAGTGAGTACCTCTGCAAATTAATTTCATAGATGGAAGCATCAAAATAGATATCTAAGAGATTAAATAATTTCCCTGTAACCAAAGTAGCTACTACCCTCTTTCCGACACAGCAAGTGATCATGTATTTATAGACTGAAATGCTGGTTTAGACTAAAATATTCTGCAAATATACTGACTCAAGGAAAGAAGCATAGTGATACTTATACGTATATACTTTTAATTTCTGCCAAGGTCTGAATAAGATTTGATTTATTCTTTCCACACAGACATACACATGAAGTTCCATGACTTGAGAATGCAAATCAACAGCCCAGTGCTTTTATCCTTCAACTTTACGACATTTACCACAGCTCACCCTGTTCATCTTGCTAAGGAAATATGCATGCAAATGACAATTGACACAACAGAAAACACAGTACAGTATCAAGAAGTAAAAAACTTAAGATTATCTCTTTAGCAGTGTGGATGAGATTAATATTGCTAACGCTTTCCCATGAAATTGAGTCACATTGCTCTGGCAATAATCTTCTGGTAAAATGACTTCAACACCCCTTTTTGTCCTTTACATTGTTCACATTAGATTTAAAATTCAACGAAAACACAAATCCTCAAACTTTTCAGTGTACTACCAGCTAAATAAAACTCTGTGTTTGCTGGCTAGATAGAATGAAAAGTGCTTATCAAAGTATCTTTTACCTTTAAATTATTTGAGTGCTTAAATGCATTGCTATGTGTTGTTATTAAATTAGATTACTTGTGTCTCATCTTAATGTTTCTGATTGACAGGGCTTCTGTTGCAAGCGAGTGTGATCTCTTAAAACACCCTGCCATCCCCTGAGGTTGAAGATCCCAGCAGAGCAGTTCAGTAACTAGATTAGCATCTATTCATGTTTTGGTAACACTTCTGTAGAATGCAAGAGCAATTTCAACTTGTTCGTGTAGGGACATGTGGAGTGGCTGTAGGGTACATGAGGCGAAAGCCAGGTGCTTATAGTGACAGGTATGAGAAAGATGTCAAGATTGTTCAACCACACGTTGGTAACAGAATGTGTTAGGATACAGACCGGTACACAGGAAACGGTCATGAAAGAATTATGAGGTTTACATAGATTATGGCCAAGCATTACTGGCTACACAACCCACAGCAGCTATGAATGGAGCCGCAGACATACTCTGCAGTTGAGTTAGTGGAGAGCTGCAGATGGGGATGCCTGGGGAGTAGAGACAGGCTGTAGCGACCGTTAGATGTGTCAGCATCGTATGCAGCCAGAAAACCACCTCCATCTCCGGGTCACCTGTCCCCCAGGTACACCCCCGGCATGAACAGAGACACAGACTGGCAGGAGAAGAGCATTAGGTTCTCACTGCTGCCTGTCAGCACCGCATCCACGGCCTCCCCACCTGCACAGGGGCAAAGGCTCTTCAGTGAGGCCAGGTCAAATGGACCCAAAGCAGCTACCGGGCACCCTAGGCCCTTGGCTCAGACACAGCATGGCCTTACGCTTCCCCGCCGGAGCAGCCCAAGGCGGGCAGGTCCCCGGCGGGGCCCACAGTGCTGCGGGCCCGGCCGCCACCGTCCCTCCCGCCTTAAAATGGCGGCAGCCGGGCTGCTCCCCCACCGCCAGCGGCTCCCCGCTGCCATTTTCCCAGCGAAGGCGGCGTGGGGGCGCCTGTGACAGGCGGCGATGGGAGGGGGAGACCAGCCGCCACCGGGCCTAACTTCCTGCCCGTTCCGCCCGGCAGTGCCTTTCCCCCCTTCCCGCCGCCGGGCGCTGCGCGACCCCCGCGGCGGCCAGACCTCCCCCCACCCCTCCATCCCATCCGTCCGTCCATCTCCTCCTCCTCCCCGCCCGCCGGAAGTGGCGTCAGGCGGCGGCGGGCCGGACCCAGGCAGCACCGGCGCGGCCACGCCCCTCGCCGCGGGCC
>NW_015094508.1:3029344-3091401 GCF_001431845.1 Calidris pugnax | reverse complement strand
GCCCCCCCCCCGCCACAGCCCGGCGCCGCCCGCCCTCAGGCCGCCGGGGGGAGCCGGGGCGATGGCGGCAGGAGGCGCCTTTGTCCCGCCGGGGCGGGCCGGGGGCGCCCCCCCCCCCCCCCCCCCCCCCCTTCTCCGTCCCTCTCCCCCGTTCTTCCATCTCCCCCGCCTCGGCCCCGCAGCCCCTGGGTGCACTTGGCGGTTGGGTGGGGAGCGGGTTGCCGAGGGGGGCGGTTGGGATGGGGGTGCTGCCTGTTGGGCGGGGAGGGGAGCCGGCGGCGGTGCGAGGTGAGGAGGGAGAGAGAGGCTCGGCGATGGTGGGGACGGCGGCAGGCGTCCGGGACCTCCAGGACAATCGCTGGGATGCGGTGGGTATGCAGCTTGCTCGGTCTCTCCTTCGCACGGGTAGCGGGAACTGAGAAACCGGAGAACGAAGCCTCCGGCCTCGGTCTAAGGTCACTTACTTTAAACCCGAAAAAAAACCCCCGGGGGTAGGAGGAAAGATGCAGCCAGTGACGGATCCTGTAGCACATCAAGAGCGGGAGGTGGTTTTCCCCCTTTCACTTATAGCGGCCTTGTTCTGATTTGATGCGACTGCTAAATTTTTGTGAACTTGCTGTATCTTTTAGCGATACTCTTGTGCTGTTGATCATATCAATCACTTTTCTGTGCTTTGTGTACCTCTTTTTTTTTTCTTTTATTTATAATTAATGTTACTGCTTATTTTCGTGCAGGCTGTATTTTCTTTGTATTGTGGGTTTTTTTTTTTTGTTTATTCAATACCCCCACCCATACACATACAGAGTAGCAGATTTTGTTTTGTTTTGTTTTTTTCCTTGTACTCTTTCTACAGGGAATTATTTTTTAAATGATGCTTTCATAGTGCCAGTGTAGTATGGACCAGTGCATGTGTATATCTAGTTTATGCACAGTGAGTTATGTTCATGTGGAGAGAATCCATTTCAGTTTCCTTAAACTCTCCATAATGAAGGAAATTCGAGATACTGACTGTGAGTTTGTGTGCTGAGCAGCAAAGAAAGGAGGAAAAGAAATAGTATCAAAAAAAAAAAGTCTTTGAGATTTTAGCACTACTGTATTTCAGGAGTACGTTTGGGAAAGAGGGAAGAGACAGCTTTTTACCTCTCAAGGAGATGTAGTAAAAATTGTGTTATTAAATGAGGATGTCTCGCATTAGTTTTTTTCAGTCCAAAATACTTGTTTTCTTTATCCTTTTGTGATTACTTATTAAGGTCTAAAGATTTGTGTTGTCAATGATGTCAAATAATTCTCTCTATACTTTTAAAATTCTTCTAGTTGAAGTGATTTTTCGGCATCTATTATGGCAATGAAATTCTCTTTTAACATCTTCGTATCCAGTTGCACTCCCCTCTTTGGCTTGTCAAATCATGTGTCATTTTGGCGAGCTTTTTTCTTTTTGAAGCAATGACTTATTTATTTCCTTATTGCCTTACTTAGTAAAATGGTTAAGAAAATGCATATTATTATTTTTATTCTAAAACCTATATTTTAATTGTTTATACACTTTTTCTGTGTTTATATCTGTAGAACCCTGTGTAAAATGCAGGGTTTCTTGTTACAATTTCAACAACGATATATTGTTTGTATTGAAGCTACCAACGAATGTGACAAGCGGTTATCAACTACAAAATGTGCTAACTAGTTATTGCATTGTTGATATTAATATTTCTTGAGCTAAGGCATATTGGATCTGTCTTTTTTTTTTAATGTATATTTTATGGGCCAATAAGAACTTAGAAAATACATTATTTTTAGTAATGACCAAAGGTCTCTAATGGTTCATCTTTCTATGATTTTACTCAATATGAAACACTGAGTGCTAATTTTCTAGGTCCTGCTGTCAAGTAAGTTCTAAAGACATTAGGAATTTTCAGTATGTTACCGTACTGCATCAGTTATATGGTACATTTAAATCTTAATGTATTGGTTATTAGTTTTGTCGGGTAGTTTATGCAATTCATTGGTTGTGAAATCATTCCTAGCATCTACTATTGCTGAAAAGAGAAGATGTCAGTTCTCTACCATGCCATTCTTGCATAGCCTTCTTAGAGTGGGACAGAGTACTAAGTGGGATAGAATCCTTCCTGGGTGTTGAAATCTCTTTGCAGAACATGTGTCCAGACTCTGGTAGCAAAGGAAGGTGTGTGCATAGGCTATAAGGCAAACTGACTGTTTTAACTGTGAGGAGATGTACAGATGTTTCTTAAAAATCACATTAAAAGCACTTTTTTTTTTTTCTAAAAACAAAAACCTTTTTAGTACTATTAGCCACACTTTCTTTAGGCAGTGACTGCAATTTGGAAAATAATAGTGCAGCTGTGGTGACCTCTTTTAATATTATGGACTTTACCGAAAAAAGTATCGACTCTATTCTCTCTGAAATACTGTAATGATCACAGATGAGATCTGCATTATGTATTCCGATTCCCTAATGCCTGCAGCTATCAAAATAGTTGGTGTTTGTGATGCTAACCAGTGTTTGAAAATGAGGTGGCTTGTGATTATTTTTTTTTTTATTATTAGTTGGTTTTCAGACTATGTAGCTATTAGACTATGTAACTATCTAATTGTGTTTCAGCATATCCTAATGAGCCTGTCTGGATCATATGCTCTGTTGTGTTGTCAGTGAGCTAACCTACATTGTGCTACCCTTTCAATAATGTAGTGTAGGTAAATGAAATGGGAATCAAAAGTACAATGCTGTTAAGGGTTTGAAGTCAGGGTGCTTTATTTGATAATTAGGTTCAGCTTTGTTAGAGCTATCCCATTTCTTGTTCCCACCTGATAGTGTAGTTTGTTAGTCACGAAATTGTCTACGGAAATAATTGTTGCTGTTTTTTTTCATTTACTAAACTTTACATTGAGAGGGAAGGCTGTTCGTTTCCCTTTCTTCTTACTTGAAATGTAAGCAAGTGTCTAAAATGCAATAATCTTTTATCATTGTGGTTCCTTTTGGTGTTCTAGCTAGTGTTTCTGGTTTCCTTGCTTTATTTTGTCCTACTGTGAAGGGCTTCATTCCCACTAAAATATTCCATATTAGTTTTATGTGTGGTCTCCAAAAGCTTATCAGCTGCATCTAGTGTCGTGTGGAATACTTAAAAAATTAATAGGCTTTTAAAAACATAAGATGTATGGCTCTTAAAGTCCTTTTTAAAAATTATTTTCAGTTGAAATGACGTATTGTGAATGCATCACAAATACAGACAGAATAGAAGACAAGCTTTCAATGGTACTGTAGTGTCCTTGTATGGAATTCCATTACAAAATCAAACTCTTTGTCAAATGAGTGTATGAGAATACCAAAAGCAGTTTTTAAATTATGAATGAAATTACATCTTTTTTTTTTTTTTTTTTTTTACTAAGAATGAAGGCTGAAAAACTAATGAGACTTTTTCAAATGAATAGGCTAATGTTTAAGATATATTCTTCTGTTAGCCACAAGTTCATTATTTACCTATTTCAAATAAAGTTGGTTGCCAATTGTAACAATACTTCTCTTTTCTCACACCTGCTATGTATAGCTGTATTTTGGAAATTTAAGGAGCAGTACATATACTGATTTGGCTGAATCTAGTTTGTTAAGGACAGATGGCTGATTTAAACAGGTGTCACTTTCATTTTTGTGCATTGTGTTGAGACTTCCAGAAGTTTACAAAAGAGCTGCCTAAAGCAGGTGGTGAGCTGTCCTTTTGTGATAAGCAAAATGTACTTTTGTAAGAAATTATTTTCCCAGTGAATAGGTGTGTTTTAATAGTTAACATGTCATATCAGAGTTTAAAGTGTTCCATATAGTAAAATCATGTTATTTTTTAATTCCTTTCTTGTTGGATTTTAAAAGGAGGTGTGACTATTTGTGTGTGAAATTTCACAGTTTATGACTGTGCGGATAGCTGTAGTCCTAATAATTTTAATTCTTGCAAGACCAAGAGCAAATTTATTGGTTGATGTAACATTTTGTTTCACTAAATTACTAACCTTCACTTTTTTTCTTAAAGAATACTTCACTGAAGAATATTTTTAAATATTTTGTAATATTATTGAGAAAACAGGATTAGTTTCAGACTTCTGTCTTTTTTTCAATAGTAGCACAACTGAAGTTTTCTTCCTTTTTGATTTTTTTTCTTTAATAGTAATAATTTCCTCAATGTGAAAAGATTTTAATAAAAAAGAAGGAATTTCTAACAGTTTGTTGTTTTTTTTAATGTTGTCTTTTTTTATAACAATGATTGCTGTTTTTCTTAGTTATTTTCTTTCTAGTAGATGCACCAGAGGGTGCTATGCTATTTGAAATAGAAAAAGGAAAAAAAATCCTAAAAACTCTTTCGTTGAAGTACACTGATAGCGTATATGGGATTTGAATAAATCTTAGTGAAACTTTCCTACCCTCTTTCTATGCATTGCAATATAGCACACTTAGTATTTTGGTAATTTTTTGCTAAAAATCATGGAACAAATTGGCTATTCTGTATTTGAGTATGTTTATGTGTGTATATTTACACAGACACTTTTAAATACAATCTCTGTTCATTGAAGGAGACCAAATAGTTATATGTAAATTATGTCTGGATAGCATATAGCTGAAAGAGTTTATCCTTAATGAAGCAAATTATTGCTCATCTAAGAAGCCAGATGAACTTATCTGAAGACATACATGCATGCATTTTGAAGAGACGTTTATTGTATGTTACATTTTTCGTTTGTAAGTCTACATTCCCGTTTTATGTAAACTGTTCATTTATAGCTGAATTCTTTTAAAAAAATGCATTGCTGTATATAGATTTCTTTTCTTTCTTGTTGAAACTCTTCCTGGATGAAACTAAGGTTGAAACTTCTTTACTTGTGAATTGCAAGAGATGGGAGCTTTAGTTTATTAGGATAGATACTTTTTTCTATCAATCATTAGTTTTGAGAAGGACACCTTCCCTCTCTCTCCCCCTAACCCCCCCAGAAAAAAAGAATCCCAAACCCCCCCCAAACAAAAAAAAAAACTTGGTGTAATGGTAGTATCCTCTATATATTTATGAGTACCAATATGCTTTGTTTCAAAAATTTCTCTGGATTAGAGCCCCACAGATTAGACTTTTATTGTTGTAACTTCTGTAGTTTAATGATATCCATTGTTTTTTCCGAACACTGTAAAATTAAGAAGGCAATGTGTTTTTGTGATAATGGTGTCTACTTCAGTGTCATTTCCCTTTGGAAGCATGTGAAAAGACGCAGACCAGAGCTGGGGTAGGACACCTTAAATTGTTTGGGTTTGTACATTACCTTTAGTTGTTTATCCTGTTCCACCATGGTAAGTTGTTTATCTTTGGTCCCCTAACTTCAGATTTAGTGGACCAAAATAAAGAGCTGGTGGATGGACTATATTGTAAATTGTATTTAATAAAGGTACTTCCTCTTTTACAATACAAATTTAAATGATGATTGGAAGTTTAAATTCTAGCAATTCATACTTCCTCTGTAAATTCCTAGCTTATTTCTACCCTTGGTTAAATTCTTGCATGACATCCAATAACCATGCTGTGGGAACACCAAAGGTTGTGTAATAATAACTAAACTTGAGTGTACTTGCAACATTTGGGACTTTTGTTCTTTAATGAAAGGAAGAAATTTCTAGCACTATTTTTAAAGTTCGTTTCATCCACCCGTAGACCCAGTCTCAGCTTCTTAGACTTTCCTTGAGTAAACAGTTTCTTTAGTTCTTTCATTTTTTTCGTATTGAAACTTACTTGAAATTAGTTTATAAGGTCTTTAAGGCAAGAGTCATGTCTTTAGATTTTATTCAGGCTTTGGGTGCTGCCACTAAAACTAATGACTCAAAGCTGTGCTTACTGTTTATCTACCAAGTAAATGGCTTCTCTTTTCTGTTTTATTGCCTCATAATAATTAATCTAACTATGTTTTCTCTTACATACCACCTCAGGGATGTTTTCTAAACAATTAAACTTGGTGTAGTTAAATAATGCAAAGTTGCAAAGTAGAAATAGAAACATGCAAACCTGTTAAAAGGTACAGTGTGCCACTCTGCAGGTGCCACTGAGTCAATTTATTCTACTTCAGTTAAGGTGTTCTGTTTTCTTGTCTGATAACTTATTTTTCTGTGTTATTAAGTACACTTCCGTTACAAAGAAATGAAAAAAGTGTAATAGGATTTTGAGCCAGAACTACTTACAACACAGTTATGTAAGATTATAGAAGGCTATTTATTGTGCTTCTGTAGAGCTAAAATTTGAAAACACGTAAGTACACTTTTAGCTCTAATGAGCTAGTTAATGTCTGCTGAATTTTCAGGTGATGCATTGTATATTGTTTCTGAAGTACCTTTGGACCTTTGGTCTGATTCCCTTCCCCCCTCCCACAAATGTACCTGGTCCAGGAGGTGAAGAAGGGGAGAAAGGGAGAGCAGTCCAATGACGATACTGAATGTTTATAGGCTATCTGAAGGGTGTACTTGCTGGTGGATTAGGTGACCAGGATTGTGAATTTGTGCTGCTGTCTTTCGGTGTGACCTGTTGCGCATTATCCAGAAAGCATTTAGAGAAGTTGCTATTAGTCTCTGTAGCCTCATCTAAACAAAATGAGATGCTATCACCTGAGCTTTTTCTTCCTTATCTCTTGGTAGCCTGCAAACAGCTGAAACTGCAGTTTGACAGTGCAAGTCTTAGATCAGTTGAACTACAAAAAGTAGACTTATTCCTCCTTAGTAAATACTAGTTACTCTTTATAGGTAAATGAAAGCACAAATAAATGAGTAATCGTAGGTTCTTGCCATTGGAAGGAGTGGTGAATTTCAGAATCTCTCTCTTAGATTAAGTTTGAATGTTCACCTATTTAGCTGGTGAAAAAAGTTTTCAGATTTCTCCATCTAGAGCCTGGAGAAACTGCTTTTTTCCAATAAGATGTGTGCTGCATTCTTACCTCTTTATTATTCTGTAGCTGACAGAGCTATAGGGCAGGAGAGTCAATAGAGTTACAGATTTAGTGAAGGGAGGGTGTTTCCTACTCTACATTCTTGTTCAGGGATATGTTGTGGTACTTCCATTAGGAAGGGCGTGTGGTTGTATGTAAAGGATTGTTAAATTGTATTTGTAGTTAAGTTTTTACATACTGTGTTTATTATTTGGATTCAATGTTAACTGCTATGGATCTCTTGAGAAATTTGAAAGATACAGTAAAGAAAAAATCCAACTTGCCTTAAATCTGCCTGCTTTAATTAAAAACTCATGCTTGCTTTTCAGAGTGTTTTTTTAGGAAAATAGTTCTTCTATAATCACCATTTTTAAATTAAATTTTCTCAAATTTTATGATTAAAAAATCTAAAATAATTTAATGATAAGAGCATACACATTTTGTGGTTAAGTTACAGAAAGGCAATATTTAACTAAGTAACTATAACTCCACAGACTATTATACCATTTATAAAATTAATATGTGATTTATGAACACTGTTTAGATTACTTCTGCAGAAAGGTATTCAAAGTTACGTTAGCCTTTGCTAGTGAGGAGCAGTTGAACTACCAGTGTAGTAGCAGATTTATCAAATTAACCCTTAGCCATGAGGTGAAATTGACATGCTCGTTTGTTGACTATGTGATAGCTAAGGTCATGGCAACATGCAGGTTTCTGTTTAGTACGTGGTTCACTCCTATTTTATTTGTTTCACTCTGTGTTCAACTGCTTCAGCTGAGTTGCAATTGCATGAGGTGATAAATAATTCTTCTATATTATTTTCTTGCTTTCTATCAGATTTAGTAAATGGAATCATGTGGAATCCAGTATGTTTTTAACACCTCAAGAGTTGATTGTGTGTAAAAGTAATAGCATTTCATGCAAACTCCTAGGAAGATTATTCTTTGGACTTTTCAGAAAGGCATGAAAGCTCTTCTGTGAGCTGTACCATCCTTATGGTTGTTTTAGGCAGTAAAACTTGCTTAGCTTTAGAATGGAGGTATGTAGCAAGAAGTGTGGCTCCATTCCATTGTTTTGTGGAAATCTTTTTGTGCTATGGGTTTTGAAGTGAGGCAAGTGTGAATAAGCTAAGATGAAAGCACAACTCTCCATGGTACTGTTTCTTTCCAGGTGCCTTCTGGCTGAAGTTTGTCCCAAGTTGCTGTTTTTCTCCAGCTCTCTGAAACTCCTTTCTACTACTGTAAGGAGCATAGAGCTGACAGGGTATTTCACAGAACAATGGTGGACAGGTAAATTTGTAGAGGTTTTTGTGCACTGGGTCTGTAGTTATGTGGAGGTGAGAGAGAGGCTTAGGGTTTTCCAAACCACAGCATGGTTCATAGAATTTGGGTTTTGCTACTAAAGTACACTTCAGTAGCAGACTTACGTCAAACCAAGGGAAGGTTTACTTGCAATAGACTGAGAATTAGAGGTGTAAGATTTTCTTCCTACACTTTATAATATGGGAAAAGGTTTAATATCCAACGTGGAAAAACAGATGCATCTGGAGGATAGGAAATTGGAAGTTATGTTCTGGTGATCTATGACAAGGGAAGGTCCGCATGTGGGGAAAATTTTGATTGCAAATGCTGAAGTACTTGTTCCAAAGTGGAAGGGCAACATAGTAGACTTTGGCCATTAAAAATGGCTTGAAGGTGTAATTGCTCATTAATAAGGAGGATTGAGATGTTGATTGATAATACGTTAAGTCCCCTAATAAAATTAGCCATGTCATCTCCATAAACCAAGCTGCCTAGTCACAAGGGTAACTTTGTTTTATAGCTATGTTTCTGAACTCCCAATGATCTGTTCTCATTGGCTAATATCTTGTTTTTTAAAAATATGTTTATTCTACATGAAGTACTTCTCTCTTCCATTTACTGTTTCAAAAGCTTTTTACATGCATACTCTACTTGCAGCGTTTAAGCTGCTAGTATGGAAATAGTTAAGTTTGCCATAAAACCAAAGGAACAAAAGGTGTTTAGGGCACCTAGTTTTGCCCTCAGCCTCTTGTCATTATGGGAAAGACATTGGTGAAGTAGACTAAGTTCAGCAGAAGGCCACAAAGATGGTCAGCGGCTGGAACACACACATCTGTATGGAGACAATGAGAGACCTAGCCTTGTTCAGTCTGGAGAAGAGATAGGGTGCTGTTAGGACTCCTAAAACTTTCTTAATACTTATAAGGAGGTCACCAAGAAGATGGAGCCAGGCTTTTCACAGCAGTGCGTGGTAGAAGACTGAGAGGCAGTGTTCATAAGTTGAAACAAGAGAGGTTTAGACTGAAGATGAGGAAAGTCTTTTTCCCCATGAGGGCAGCCCAGAAATGCAGCTGAGTCCAAGAGAGGTTTTGCCATCTCTGTCCTTGGAGATTTTCAAGCCCCGAGGAGACGGTCTGATGCCAAGTCTACAGCTGCATTGGGGAGGAAGTTGGACTTGAGAGGTCCTGAAATACTCTGGTTTTACTTGTGATTCTTGCTTTACAGCACAAGTTCTTAGACTGTGATGTAATTTGTCTTCTTTTTCTTGTTGACCACTGCCATTTCTTAGGACTGCAATTCAGTTTTCATCTCTGGAGGTAAAGGAGGAGGGTTAGTGTCTAGAGCTAAAATCACAAAATAGTTGTGTTGAGATATATCATGAAGTTTGGGTGCCCAAGAGATGACCTCCCTAACAACACAGAACTCATGTGTTCTTTTTCCTTCAGTGCATTACTACAGTTATATTACTTTGGTCCAACACTGTGGGCTCTGGATTTCACAGATTTTGGACTGGACATAGACCGGATTTTGTGCATTTATTTATGAAATATTTTACAATGGAACCTTGAGAATTTTCATTGGAGCCCTGCAGAGGCAAAAATAATAGCAGTAGAGCAAACTGCAATAGAAGAAAAACAAATTTGTTAGGTCTCTTCAGGAGAAGGCAACTATGAACAAAGGGATCTGAAAAATGAGAAGGAAAGACCTTAGTTGAATACATGGCAAACACAAACCCCTTGGTTGTGGATTTCTGTGCAGTTTTATTTGTGTGTATTTATTAGGGTCTTAATTTGCAGTTCTTAATCCTCTTATTGCAGAAAAGAGGAAAGTAAAGAAAAAGAGGAAAACCAGAAAAGTAATTCTTTAAATTGGAAATTATTTTAAATAAATCTCATATTTCCTTGCTTTGTTGAGACATGTTCAAGGGCGTTGATGAAACATTCTATATAACATTCTATATTTGGCTATTGATTGTTGGCTGTTGATTTGTAAGAGGTATGCAATAAATATAATGGCCAGGAATCTGAAGAGAGGGCTTTTTTTTGTGATGAGGAAATCTGAAATATTTTCCTATAACTTGTCTGTATTCCTGTTAATTTTGATAAGAACTGGATTGTGTTCAAAAAAGGATTTGGGAAGTGAGGATGATAATTTCTGTGTGTCTGTAAAGAGGTGTTTAGAAAAAATGTTGCTTTTTCATATAGCTGCAAATATAAAGTAAATAGCAATGATAAAGGTGGTGAAGAGCGATGGTCTAAGGAAGTGTGTATGGCAGTAACTACTGTTGGTAGTTTTGGAATCAATGCTTCTATTACACAGAATCACAGAATTGATTTGAAGTGGTTCTGTTTGGGCTCTTTTTTGTTTGTTTTGGCTGGGGTTTAATCATTGTGGGGCACAGAAATGCTGAATCTATAGCAAAATTAGTGTGTCTCTTGTTCAACGCTGCTTGAGGGATAAGCAAAGACATATGTACGTATTACTAATTGAGATAAATGTAGTCTTGATAATCAAGGCAGTATTAGAAAGTAATCCCTTTGTTTAAATGCAGATGTTTCATTGATAGCTGAATCTAATTCAATGATTAAGGCATAAGCAAGCAAATACATTATTCAGAACCTGCATTTTAATTTTTTTTCATAAGTTGTTAAACTTACCTCCCTCATATTTCAGAATTTCAGTGGAAGATGGAAGTGTTTACAGTGCATTTTTTTCCTGTGAAAAAAAATATCCCTTTTCTGGTTAAACTAAATAACTTAATACACAATGAAACTTGAAATGTCTTTAAAGACCTAGCGCCATAATATAGTACTTTTTTCAAGTACCTCTATTCTGCTGTGCTTGTCTTTAAGAACACTCATGTCAAGTAAGATTAGGTCTGACTTTGCAAGTCAGTAATTGAAATGAATACCAAGAAAATTAAAGTGATGTAAATCTTGCTGAGCAAAATGCAGAGCTTAAATAAAAAACAAATTGAATAATCTGTAGTATATCTCAAAAGTTAGTTAGATAAGTAGTATTCAGTGTTGGTGTTGTATGTGTCATAGTTTAAATTTTTTGTTTCCATGTTATACGTGAAATAGCTGATGGTATCTACTTGATAATGTTATTTTACTGTTCCTTGGCAATTATGAGTAACAATGAAGTGGTATAAGTTATATGTCTTTATTATAAGACTTAGAAATCAAAATCAGTTTTTCCTAATTATGACATATATAGAACATTCAGTGACAATATTTCTTAAATGTATATCTGGATTGTTTTCTGATTCTCCCTATGTGTAGTAGGATGAAGCCTAATAAAACAAATCTTACTACACGCTTATAAAAGTTAACATTACCTTTCATAAAATGAACTTTTGAAAAGTAGTAGTATTTACATTACCAGAGCATCAAGCTTTTTGTCAGATAATGTTTCTGTTAGCAATGTTCTGTAACCTTAGAAGTCAGAAAACAAACGTGCTTTGGATCCAGTTGTGGAATTCTCAATATTCCATTTGTGGTATAAGTACAATTACAGTAAACCGAGATTTGATCACTGTTCACTGTCGTACAGTACTAGCTTGATTAGTGGTGTTCTTTTGGTTTTCATAATTAATGGATTTCCCTTAATAATATAGTTGGGTGTTTTTATTTCTGTGTGCCACTCTATTGTTCAGTATTCCTTACTTCATTTAGGTTTTATACTCTGCTGCTTATTTTTTCCTATCTTGGTGGTTTTTCTTTTGAGTGAAAAAGGCCATGCTAGGTAATCCTAGCTAATAAGAACCATTATGCATGTTTTTCCCACAATTTCATGTTTTCAAGTGCTTTCTAGAGCCAATCTTAGCGAAGAGCTTAGAGAACTGTTTCTCTGAGAAAAGTGCAGCGATAAGTAAGGTTTAATAATTTTAGAATATTGTTTATAAATATGTGCCTGTAATCTAAAAGAAAATGTTGAAGTGGTTGGATTTAAGTCACACATGGAACAAAAATAAAAATACTGGTGGCTGTCCAGAAAATATAAACTGAGACTTGTTCAAATCACTATCTTATAAGGTGCTGAGTACTGTTACTGTACAAAACACAGTGTTTGGAACTGAATGTTTTTTACTGCAAGGTGGAGAAAAAGCCATGTGGGAATTTTTTTGCACGTTTGGCTTATGGGGTTTTTTCGTTTATTTCTGTGTGTTTGAATTTGTGTATATTTTTACATTAAAAATATTCATCACTTAATGAGACACCAAAATCAAAATTTATTTTCGAAACATTTATGGTATTAGTGTCAAGTGAATAAATATGTGCTAGTGAAAGCTAACATGCTGGGAAAAGTCAAAGGAGAATGCACATAAGGTTAAAACTAATATCTTAAATGTTGTTGTCCAGTGTGATACTATATTTCAAGCATGTTTGGTAAAATAATATTCTTACAGTTACAGAATTTTTTTTTCATTGCTTCCAACATAAAACATTTTTGTGTATTTTCTGTAGAATTGCTGTCACTGGATTTGATCTTAACTTGAATTTGTATTTCTTAAAAAAAAAATCAACACATGATAAACACAGTGAAATATTAGTCGCCTCATACAAGTATACTCAGATGGCAAAGGACATGAATACTTTTGTCACCAGTTACCATCTGTCTTTGTTTTTTTTCGTATTCTTTTTCCAAGGCAGAATGAGATTGTTTGTTTTCCTTTTGAGCAAACTTTAATACAGTATTACGAAAACAGTAATTTAATTTTATAACTACTGTGCTTTAAATATATGGATACAAAGCAAAGCAGTAAGGAGATACTCAAAACTCAGATTGTGAGGCCGGGTGAAGGATATGTTTAGGACATAAATTTGTATTTTAAAATGTGGTAGCTTTTCCTAAATGTGTACCCAATTTTGTAATTTCTCTGTGAATACTTGTTTGAAAGTGTTCTTTGTATACATACTTTAAGATTGACTGTTCATTTTCTTTTGTTTCCTTTTTTTCTTTTTTTCCTGGACAGGACATTAAAGTATATACTACTCTTTAAATCTTCCTTTATGTCAACACTTTTTTTCTTTCTTTGCAGTTTGTGATTTAGTCCTTTTTTAATGCCTTATTCTATTATCATTGACCGTAGTGATGTTTTTATATATATTGTGATGTTTATGTATATTTTGTAATTGCAGTTATATTTCCAGTATTTTTGGCACTCATTTTAATTACTAAGCTCTGCAGTTTAGTATCCGCTGGGTTTTTTTTTTTTTTTTCCTGTTCCTTGTTGGATGCCTGGCTTGCATGTGGTTTAATATTTAACATTTTACCTGAGATAGTGGGGTGTGACAAGGCTGCTAAGCATCACACATTGCTGACATATATCTGGCTGGGTTGTAGGGATGGCCTACAGATACTGAGCTCTGCTTCCAGGAACTGCATGATTCTTTCTTTGCCAGCAGAGGCTTTGCTTTCTTATTTGCTAATCACTAGCTTTCTTTCAGGGTGCTTTAGCCTGCTCCATGTCAACGTATGCAAAACTGACACTTAAAAAATACGTTCTGAGGAACATTGTTTTAGCCAGTATTGCGTAATTGAAAAGAACATATACTGAGTAGTTCAGAATCTGTTTCTTCTACCAGCTACCTGAGAACAGGTAAACTTCCGGACTTTCAGAAAAAATAGAACCATATTGAGGAGTGGGAACCCCTGATGATAACTTACAGTAAGATCTTGAGTTGCTTGGGGGTTTTTTTTGGTTTTTTTTTGTAGTTTTTTCTAAAAATCACTTTAAGCTTATAAAAGTGTGCTCACTTGACACCTACTAAGATTTTCTTCAGGGCCTATTGATACCTGCCGCCTTTGTAGAATGACAAAGCCAAGCTCCACACCTGGTAGGGTTGACTGAGGAGCTCCTTGTGCTTGCTTGGGTATGTCAGAATCTGTCCTGGATAACACATGTATAATCCTCCAAGGCAATTAGAGGCTAACTTTTGAAAAAATTGTGTGACTAATTCCAAGGTATCATTGTTTACTATACTGTTTACAGCCATAATTTTCTAAACTTCTTTCCCCATGTAGTTGTTCCTTGGTCAAAGTTTTGAGCAGTTCATTCACAGTAGTTTTTAAATATTTAAGTAAGTTAACCATATCGATCTACTTTAAGGTACTAGCTCAGTGTTGCTAAACCCAGGAAAAAATGAGCTGTAGGATTTGAAATGTTCAGGTTGGGTAATTGTGTTTCATGTTGGAACTCTTCTATAGTGGGGTGGGGTGAGAAGTTATGTGTGCTTAGAGATCCAGGTTTCTTTAAGAGTTGTTCTAGATTCTCCTAATCCTTTATATTCATGTAGTCATATACATACTCAGAATCCTTTATATGTGACACCTTTTATGTTTTCATATTTGAGTGCATTATTCATACACAGAGGTATAAAGATTTCTTTTCTTGTCATTTACACTCATCAGTTTTGTTTCATGTCAGAGTATATTATTTTGATAATGTTATTATGTTGATAATTTAGACTATAACTTTCATTACTGTAATGACGAATTCAAGTTTTCAGTGGGACTATAACAAATTATAAACAATAAAAAAGAAAGCTAATTTTAGAGTATACAAGTCTTACTCAAGGCCATCTTTTTATGTTTGGAGATGTGAAAAGAATACATTTCCTTTCAAATAATTGATTATAATATTGAAAAACCTTTGTAACTTAAATTTTGCCAAAATTTTTAGTAACAGATATCAATACATTATTTTTACAGCCCTGTGTATGTACAAAGTGAAAAGAGCATAGATTTTTATTTCATTGTGGTCTCTGTTCCTGTTGTACTTACTCTTATGTCCTCCTAAGTACGTTATTTCTTAATATGACATTTTTAGCTCTCATGGTTCTGAAAATTTTAATACCTATTGCAAATGGTAAAAGATATGATTGAACAAAATAATGTAGTTTTGATAAATGAAGACTTAAGAATGTATTATGTTTCATTAAGAAGTATAAACCACTTCCTGAAACTTACCTAGTCTTGTTTATTTTTAAGTGAAATATAGTTGTTTGGTAAATTTTGTACACTCCTGACCTCTATATGGTCATTATTAGGGGTAATCAAACTTGTGTTTGGAATGTGTCTGCTTTTTTTTCTTGTGTACAGTGCAACAATTTTACAATCATTCTGAGGGTATACAGACAGTGTCTTTAAAAGTGTTTTTGCAGGAAAAGTGAGATTTTCAGAAAGCTGAGAACTGTAAATTTATATGCATTAATTCCAGCTGTCTTCCCTGCTTTTCGCTACTGATTGTCATTTGTGTCTCAGCTAATGGCTGTTTCTCTACCTGTACTTCACATCTCTTCTCCTGATCACTCTTTTAGGTGCTTGGCCTTCTACAGTTACTCATCCTGCCTTTGCTCTTTCCTTTGTCTTCCAAGTCTCCTTCATGCTGCTTCTGTATTAGCTGTGGGAGTGTTGGGAATAGAGGAACAACAGTTTCTCAGTCATTGACTTTAGGGCTAAACACTTTAATAAATTTGTAGGAAAGCAGTCTGGGAGAAAATCGTAGCTTCAGCTAGTTGTGTGTTTACTGATCTGAGGGTATGGTGTCAATAGTCTGAATGAGGAAGATGATTATGTGAGCAATGTATGCATTGTTAAACTATCTCCAGAGAAATTTAGTAGTTTAGTTGAATCACAGCTAAAAGCCCCATATTGCCAGTTTCTGGTAATGAAGTTTCATGGCTATGCCACATTTAAATTACTATTGGAATTTGTACATTTACTAAAATTTAGTATTGAAGTAGCTGGATTTTAAGTATCATAAAATATGTATAACTTTTTCCCCCTGTGTCTTATTCTCAGCATTGCTGAGAACTTTAATCTTCTTAAACTACTTATGGGTGAGAGGAACTATGTATGAAAATTTTTAATTTTTTTTTAAGATACAATGAAGTGAAAACAATAGTATAATGGAAAATGTTCAAAAATGTGACGTGGCTAGTGACATACATCCAGTCATCCAAACTAAGTGGCATTTATGTGTATTATGTATGCATGAAATGGCTGTTATGTATGTATAGATATGTGTACGTTTATGTATTTGCATATACAGTATATGTGTATGCAGAACGACTGTGTATGTGTATATATCTGTTATATATGTATATAGAGAGTATTTAGAACCAAATAAAGTCCTTCTACATTAAGTGATTTGTCATCTTGAAGAAACTAGTGGAAATACCTTTCTGCAGCATTCCTACCCTCATGCATTGTTCCTGAAGGCAGAAACTCCCTTTCATAGCAGTTCTGTGTGCATTTTCTTGGTAGAATTGTGGTGGTGGTGAATTATATCCTAGGAACAGGGCTTCTGGAGGTATAGGAGACAACATAAACTTCTTAAATCAGCTTGGTAATGTGGAACTATCTCCTAGAGCTAATTTGCTACTTGCTGAGGGAACATTCAGCTTGCACAGGTTTCTTAAATGGCTAGTCCTACAAGTGAGATATATCTTCTACAATAAAGGATAAGAGGAATGCTAGATTAGGCCTTAAGCCTAATGGCCAGGTTCTGGTCAAATTTATTTTATTTAGCTGTCGATGAAGACAACCAGGGTGTCTCATTAGATTTAGTAAATCAAGGCCCTTTTCTCTTATGTAAACAAAACATTGATGTCTGCAAGCTTCATTTCCTTCATTGACGTTGAAGGGAATGTCATACTTATGAAAGGTAATTTAAGGAAAACTGGAAGACAGAGATAGTTTTGGATTTCTGTTCCCTTTGTCAAAGTCCTTCCTAGCTCTAATAAATTCTTGGGCAACATAAAAGCACTTAACAAGCTCTAACAAAGTGTCAACTGTAAAAATTAGTTCAGATAATCAGTATCTAGTTTTTAATTGCAAACCAATAAGTAGTTTTACAGTATAACTTGTTTAAATTGCTCTAGCTATGCCTCTGTTGATATCTTCCAAGCTTCCTGTTGTCTTTGAGGCCATGACCACTAGGGTAACTTAACATTACAGTGATCTTTTCTTTATAAAATTATAAAAAGTAAACTAGCAATGGTGATCATACTCAGTAAGTCTTCAGATTTGTGGTTTTGGCTGTAGAGGTTGATGGAATGTGTTTGGTCTTGATATGTGGTTGTGGACTCTAGTAGAGTGGAGACTGTCAGCTTTACTAGGCTAAATCTTGCAAGTATAGGGGATAAGGTAACTTCGTTGTGGTCTGAGTCTTAACCTAACATAAGTGAGAAGTTTGGAGTTGCTTTAGAAAAAGATCCTGCAAGCTTACACATCTTGGAGAAGTTCTAGTTAGAAGAGCTGGTATTTATGAATGCATTCTGAGATTTTTTTTTTTTTTGTCTTCAGAACAGTCTTAATATTTGCTATTGTTTTCAAGGTTTCTCTAGAAAACCTCAACCACTAACTACTATGAAGCTTTTTGGGAAGGACAAACCCTAGCATTTCCTTGTCTGACTTTTGGAATCCATTTTGTGGTACTGGCTCTTACAGTTATTTTATAGATGATTTACCTTAACGTTTCCAATAAGTTTGGGGGCTGTGTTTCTTTCTTAGCTTTGTTCTCTTAAGGAAACAATTATTTTCTGATATGGCTATCCATATTATTCAAAAGAGGGATAGAAGTTCCAGAAAAACAGATACCAACAAAATAATTAGCTTGGGAAGGAGAGTGAAAATGCATACTACCACTGAAGAAAAGACAGTTGCAACTCATTTTACACTCCCAGCACCCGGTTGAGTCAGTCAGCAAACACTCACAACCTGTCGTAGTGCACTGTAGTATGGATCCATTTAAAGGACCAGGGTGGAGGAAACACAGCTTTCTTTATTCCGGTGCAGTAGAATACTTGTTCTTTGGTGCAGGCTGGAACAGTCTCAGATTATTAGAAAGAGTGGAGAAAAGCCATAGTATTCAGCTCTTCGACGTGTCATTTCTTAGCCATTCTTCAGCAAATTTGCAGAAGTATTGCCAAAAGAAATGAATCTGCAAAGATGTATGTAGATCTCTAATGTGGCTTGCGTAGTCTGTGAAGGTGAGAAAGACACACAGAGGTAGAGCTCAGTTTGACTGCCAAGTTTTAAAACCAGCTTACAGGCCTGTTGGACATCTGTTGACATCTGTAAAGAATTAAGTACTGATAATTATTCTGCCATGGTAAAGTTATTTTTAGGGTTTTTTTCTTCTTTTTTAAGTCACACGTTATGGTGCAGAGTATGAAACTTAATGTATTGTTTTGTCAAACTTTATTATAAAATATCTGTGCGGAGCATGTTATGCAACTCCATTATACTAGCTGTTGAAAATTAAAATCTGAAGGATTTTGAAGTTTAAAGATTTTAACTTTCCTAACTTAAATGATTAATTAGAGGAAATATTGCTGTTTACTTTGCTGTTGCATGCAGTGCAGATCAGATATATTGCTTTTGTGTAATTTTTCTGTTTGTTTACATTGTCCAAATCTGTCATTGTAACTTTTTTTAAGAGTATGCCTGGAGTTGGGGGTTGACTGAGGAAAGTGTTAATCTATTTAAATAAACTGGTTAGAGCCACAGGAGGAGGCGTGTGGTGTTTTCAATGCTTCTCAGCCTGAAAGCACTGCATAACCCTTTTAGGTTGCATAGCAACAGGCTCCTAGCAACGATGATAGATTGAATTTCCAATAGTGACCAGGCCGGATGTAATAATAAAGCAAGAGTACAAACAGTTGTCATGGTTCTCTTTTCATAATAAAATAATCTGAACTTAAGGAGATTCTGTTTGTGAAAGTGGTGAACTTCCTTGCAAAATTAAGATACTTTTGAGAAGTTGTGGTACAGAAACCCTGACAAAGCTGCTTAGAATGAATGAGTTTGAAGTATAGTAGTTGGAAAAGTATGCGAAAACAAAGAAACATTGAATGAGTTAACAAGTAAAGAGGATATTTAACACCCACTTTAAATGTCCTGTAAATCTCAACTTTTTTTTTTTAAATTGATCTATACTGGAGCTTCATAGAAGTCCCTAGCTGTTTAGGTAGATTCGTAATGTGGAAGGAATATGGTCAGTCACAATTGAATTGATGAAGTTGAAAAGAGACTACCCTGAAGGAGGTTATTCTGTAACTGCCTGCCGTTCAGATTCGCTGTGTCTGTCTTTGAAACATCTGTGGTATCAGCTACTGCTGGAGAGTGGTTGCTAGTCCTAGTCAAGCTTTTCTAGTTAGTGTTTGTTCTGTTATCTTCTCTTGGTTCAGCTATCAGTTACTGTGTAATAGTTGTCATATTTTGGAGACACATGTTGATGTAAAAAGAAGAAAAAAAGAATAAAATTATAAAAAGGTAAACAATGGGATGTTACAGGCTTGACTTGGGACGTTTCACTGGATTCTGCTGTTTCAGTAGATTCAGGTGTTGATCAATAATATTTTCTTTTATCATGGGAATTTTAAAAACTGAATTCTGAAAAAAGCTTTTATTTTAAATGGACCTCTTAGGTCTGTCTATGTAGATAGCATTCTCCAGCTTAAAGATTCATCTCAGAATGTTTTTCCTCCACATCACTTAACACTGGAATCCTCACTGCAAAGGCTTTTAGTACGGAGACAGAGGAGATATATTTTGGATATAGTCAATGAAACAAGATAGTTTTATAGGTTTGTGTTGAAAATTATATTAAAATGGGGCATATATAAATCCAAATATAGAAAAGTACCTTAAAAAAGCATTTTGGTTCACAGAGCAGTCTGTAGGCAAAACAGCTGGTGCTGTTTCAGGTATGTGACTTAAGTTAGTTTAAATGTGAGTTAAGTGCAAGTCTGAAAAGCATGCTGAATTCATATGATGCTCGTAATTTAGAGTATCAACTTATTTAAACTCTGGAATTTTAAAAAACTGATTTAGCAGTATGATCTAGTCTGAGTATGGTATCTACTCAAAAGGATTTATAATTTATAATTTAGAAAGAGGTTAAAATCTGATAATGAAATTTGAGCTGGTATATAGAAAACAGAAATTCAAATCATGTATATTACATTCAGCATTTCTGTAAGAATCCAATTTACTTTCCAGAAGGGCAGTTGTTGTCTTTATTCAACTCCTCGTGACCCTTATGCCAAATAGCTGAATTTCTATATATTGTATTGGTGCTTATCATGTTTTCTAGAACAGAAGATGTTGCTTAGAATCAGTACTCCCTAATATTTTTCCTATTTGACAAACCTGAATAACTGGATTTGTAGGTTAATGCTTCCATTGCATCCAGACCTAATCTATTGGACTACTTGCTTCATGATTTAAAAAAACAACAACAAACCACAACCCAAACAAAACAAAGCTAAAGTCCACTTTCACATTCAAAACAAAAAAAGAGGTTAGATAATGCGCTGCAAAATATGATAGTTTCATTACTTCCTATGATTGCAGTGGAGTTCAAGTGAAAATTGGAATGAATGGATATTTTGCATTTCTTTTTACTTCACCATTTTTATAAAAGTGGAATGAAAAAGATCAGTATTTAAGACAATAACTAAAACCTGAGAAGTCAGAAAAACAGTTGTGTGTGAAATGTTGTGGGACATAGCAATGAAAAATCTTGGGGACTGAGGAACGAAAAGGAAGGTAAGCAAAAGAGAAAATAAAACATGCTTATTCCTGATTTTATTTACCTTTTTAAATTTAACAATATGTAAGTTTAGGAAATCAATTTAAGTGTTTGGGAATGTAGAAAAATAGGCTGGGAAGGCATAGACCAGTAAAGTTCAAAGGACAATAGAAAAGAGGAAGTTTGGCCAAAAGAAGATCTATGTAGTCTGTTTGCCAGTGCATCTATTCTTTCAACTGAATTTCCATGCAGTTTAATGTGTTGTGGCATTGCATCATGTACTTACTCCTAATTTCTTTTTTAATCACTTCTGTTGGTATGCAAATCTATTTCCAGAATTTTCCATTTCATGTAAACATGTTTTATTCTCGATTTAGTGAAAGAAGAGTTGTGCTGAAGTTGAAATTATTATTTTTCTTTTTAAATTTAATGTCTGTATATTTAAAAGCGTAGCTTGAAATAATTGGGCAGACACCAATTCTGAAACAAACTTTTCATCTACATTCTGTATAATTTTTGTAGCAGTCTTCCTTTCTTCAATGCACTATGACTAAAATAACAAACGATATTGTTAGCTTTTGTAGTGTTAGTGAAATGCTCTGTAAACTTACAATATGTTTAATAATGGAGGGTTTTTTTATGGGTAAAGAAAGTTTTAAGCAGTGAACGTTTTCAAGCAAAAACCTATATTTGCATGATATATGCTTGTGTGAATGACTACAAGATGTAATTAATTTTCTGGGACCCAGCTGCTATTTATATGCTACTTGAGCATGTATGATATTCTTCTTGAATGAATTTACCAGTATACAATATTCACTGTGGGATCATATACTGTATTTATGGCACAATTATCTGCCAACAAGAGTGAGGAACATAAATGAGCTGTTTTTCTGATTAATTAAATACTTAAGACCCAACTTAATGGGTCTACATCACATAAACATAGCATTTAATCAGATATAAGTACAGAATGCTGTTTGTGCATTGAAGCTATATTTGTGTATATCTCCCTTCGTGATATGCCCTTAATGATTTAAAGTGACTTGTATGGGAAAGGTAGGTATAGGAACCTACAATGCATTATTCTTCTGAATCAGCCCTGCTTTTGTCCAGAGAGGACAAAGGTGTGCAAACATAATCTTTTCTGATGACCTTTTGAAGATGCAGATGGAATTTTCAAGTTGGTATGTTTATGTCTGTTAGTTCAAAAATTTCACTGAATTTCACTGAATTTTTTAGAATTGGAAGGCACAATAGAGATCATCTAGTCCAACTCCCCTGCTAAAGCAGGATTGCCTAGAGCTGGAGCATGTTACTCAGGACTGCATCCAGGCGGGTCTTGAAAATCTCCAGAGAAGGGGACTCCACAACCTCCCTGGGCAGCCTGTTCCAGGGCTCTGTCACCCTCACTGTGAAGTAGTTTTTTCTCATATTTGAGTGGAACCTCCTATGCTTATGCCCGTTACCCCTTGTCCTCTCACTGGCAACCGCTGAAAAGAGTCTGGCTCCCTCCTCCTTCAAACCACCCTTTAGGTACTTATAGGCATTGATAAGGTCTCCCCTCAGCCTTCTCTTCTCCAGACTAAAGAGTCCCAGCTCTCTCAGTCTCTCCTCATAAGGGAGATGCTCCAATCCTTGAATCATCTTCGTTGCCCTTCACTGGACTCTTTCCAGTAGCTCCTTGTCTCTCTTGAACTGGGGAGCCCAGAACTGGACGCAGTATTCCAGTTGTGGCCTCACCAGTGCAGAGTAGAGGGGGAGAATGACTTCCCTTGACCTGCTGGCTACACTCTTCCCTATGCAACCCAAGATACCATTGGCCTTCCTGGCCACAAGAGCACACTGCTTGCTCATTGTCATTTTGCTGTCCACCAGGACCCCTAGATCTTTCTCTTCAGAACTTGTCTCCAGCAGATGCATGCCTAACCTGTATTGGTGCCTGACATTCTTCTTCCCCAGGTGCAGGACCCTACACTTTTCCCTGTTGAACCTCATGAGGTTCTTCCTTGCCCAGCTCTCCAGTCTTTCCAGGTCTCTCTGGATGGCAGCACAGCCCTCCGGGGTGTCAGCCACCCCTCCCAGTTTGGTATCATCAGCAAACTTGCTGAGGATATACTCTGTCTCCTCGTCCAGGTCACTGATGAATATGTTGAACAGGACTGGACCACGTATTGACCCCTGGGGGACACCACTGGTTACAGGTCTCCAGCTTGAACCTGCTCCATTAATCATTACCCTTTGGGTCCTGTCATACAGCCAGTTCTCAATCCACCTCACTGTCCCCTCATCCAGCTCACACTTCCTTACTTTCCCAATGAGGATGTTATGGGAGACAGTGTCAAAAGCCTTGCTGAAGTCAAGTTAGATGACATCTGCTGCCCTTCCTTCATCCAACCAACCAGTTATAGCATCGTAGAAGGCTATCAGATTGGTCAAACATGATTTACCCTTGGTAAACCCATGTTGCTCACTTCCAATAATCCCCCGCTCTTCAACTTGTTTGAAGATGACATCTCTCTATTACCTTTCCAGGGATGAAGGTGAGACTAACTGGTCTCTGAACTGATACATAATGTTTCAGGAAATGGGCAAACCAAAATGAGTTCCCTTGAGAACCTGGGACAAGTAAAGAAAAGATGTACTATTTTCAGAACACCGGTGACATATGTGCAACTAGAGAACTGTTAAAAAATATTCCTGGGATTATTTTAGTTTTACTTTTTAAACTTCAAGGAAGAAAATTTCTTTCCATTCTGTGTCCCTTGTCTCTAGACATAATGAAACGTGACCATTATGTAAACACTTATGTTTTCTCTACTATGGGTGAAGCCAGGTCATTGTTAGGTTCAAGTCCAGGACAGCATTTTCTGATTAGAAAAGTAACTTGTATTTAATTGCAAGAACATGTAAGTGTGTTTGTGTGCCTGCTTTCCAATTGTCTGGAAAACAATCTCCTTAATGTCTCTAGCTTCTCAGTTGCTAAGAGTTTAGACCACATATTTCAAAGACTAATGAAGCCCCAAAGTTCTGTTGGATTATGATATTCAAATCTTTAAATACAATGTGGGTTAATTTTTAACATTGCGTGTTTATAGTACTCAACTTGGAAGGGGATCTGGCAGTTTTGCGTGTCAGTTGAATTATGGGAAAGAGGAATAATAATTGCAAGAAAGGCCTCAGAAGGATTGGACTGTGTTCACAAGTAGATATCAGAGTAGAGGTGGATAAGAGTTCAAAGGTGTAAGTGAAGATTGACACGTACCCAAAAGTTGTAGGCCTTCCTTTGACTTTCCTTTACGTTGAGGGACGTAATTTCAACTTCTACTAAGTGCTTTAAGGTTCTTTTGTGAACAATGGTATTTATTCAGATATTAATCTCATTTTGAAAACAGTGTGTATTTTGTACTGGAAGCCAACAAAAAGGTAATGTAATTCTTGACCAAGTTTCTCCTGAGCACCAAAAATTGTGTGGTCCATTGTGCAATGCCTGATGGATGCACTAGGGTATACCTCCCTGCTGTGCATTGCAGTTACAGGCTTCTGTTAGATCCTTGTTTGGGCCTTTGGTAGTCTAAAACTGAAGTAGACAAGAGCAGCTGCTTTAAAAGGAGTAGTTGATATCTTAATCCAATTGTTTCCTTGAGGTTTTGTGGTGAGGAAGGGTATTTGCCTTTATGTGCACATGTGCTTGTGTTTGTTCTTTCCTGCTGTCTGCTCACTTAGCATTCAGGTACTTTTGGCAGTGCTGCCCAGGGAGCTACTGTATGATCTGCTGCTCCAATTAAATTATTGTTGTTGGATTCCCTTCCCTTAAATTCCTGTGTTTTGAAAGGCATCACTGGGATTTCTGGAAAGTAATTCTTCAAAATGTGCATATTTTACTTTATTACAAGGGTTTTCAGTACTGGAAAATTCTGAGATGCTCAAACTTTACAGATTTTCTGGCTATTGAGAATTTCTCAGACTTCTTTAGGCTTCAGAGAAGGAAAATGTTAAAGACATTTGGAAGGAAAATAACAGAGTGTACTGTAATAAATAGAGTATATCTAAATAATATAGATAAGCATTTCATATAGCTAAATAATTCAAATAGCTTCACTTTCTTGTACTGATTCATTGTGTGTCATTTTATTGATATTTTAATAGACTTTTTGACAATTCTGAAAATACTGACCATGATTATACAATGTTAAATTTAATTCTCAGGGCAGTACAATTTTTGTTGTTACCTATTTTGTGTTAGTTTATTGATGAAAAAGTTGTCATTAAGGAGTTTCTTTCCAGGAATTTTTCAGATACAGGGTGTGAATTTCTGTCAGAATTTGGTTTTTGAAGCATACTAGAATAAAAAGTCCTGTGTTTGGAACTTGGGTAATTTGTAGATCTTTTTAGAAGCACGGAAATTTCCTGTTACAGTGATTGAAGGTGCTGACCTATAAGGCAAACTTGTTTAAATTCCTTTTAGTTAATCATGGAATGTAACTACCAAGCTGAAGTCACAGTCAGTAGCACGAGGTTATTCGTGCCTTGAGTAAACATGCCTTTCAATTCTTGTATGTGTATAAGAATAGCAGTTATACCACCTTACGGTCATTACATGGTTGTAATAAAAAAAAAAATGTCTGTAGCTAGGGCTGGTTTTTCTTTCTGTATAGAAGACACAATCTCTTTCATGCTTGAAGTTTACATTGACATGACAGACATGACATTAAGATCCCTTGAATAATTAGTTGGCAGGCCAGTGCTCTTAATAAAAAATGGTGAACAAAGTATCTGCTGCTATTATTTAAAAATAAAGTTATAAAATAACTGCAGTAATGCTCAGTAAAAAAAAAAAAAATTAGTGTTGGAATTTCAGAAATACAACTTTTAAACAGCTTCTTGATTGTTTGGCTAAGTTATTATCAAAATTTATTAACATGTCAGTTGTGCCATGCGTTTGAGGGTTTTTCCCAATAAGTTCCAGTACTATTTCAGCTTTCTTGGTTATTGCTGTTTGTAATATCTGAAATGAAACCATTGTAGTGTTAAAAAAATATCTTTTATCAGGTAGTGATGCCCTGAATGTTTACTATTTGTCTCCCAAATGGTCCTGTTAGCCACTTCAGGCTGCCTACCACAGTTCTTTCCTGTACTTATCACTTTCTTTTTGTATTTCTTCTTCACTGTGTGAGACAAACATGTAATGGGTAAAGTGAGTTGTTTAGTTTAGACTTAAATAATCAAAATATCATTCAAACACTAGCTATATGACTAAAGCAATTGTGATGTCACAATTGTACATTGCAATGAATTTGATCGCAAGGGAACAGCATTATCATTGTAAGAAATAAAGTTGCTTCAGACGCTCTCTTCAGGACTACTTAAATATTGAAACATGTGGAAGGGAAAAGGGAGAATGAAATGTCCAGACAGTAATTGAAGATAAAGTTCTGTGGGTGCAGTTTGAGGCAGATCTGGTGGAAAAGGCCACGTTACTGAATGCATTCTTCAGCTTGGTCTATACTGTTAAGACCTGCCTTTAGGAGTTGCAGATACATAAGAACAGTGGGAAAGCCTGGGTCAAGGAAGGCTTGTCCTTCAGATAGAACGTACACAAGTCCATTGGACCTGGTACAATGCACACAGGAACCCTAGGGGAGCTGGCCAATGTCACTGGGAGGTCACTCTTGATTGTTTGAAAGGTCACGGTGATCAGGAGAAGATCCTGAGGACTGGATGAAAGGAAAAATCTCCTGTCTTCAAGATGAAAATCCAGGGAACTACAGGTAGAGCATCCTCACCTTAATCGTGGAGAAGGTGACAGAGAAAGTAATTCTGGAACCAATTTCCAAACTGTATAAAGGAAAAGAAGGTCACTAGGAAGTAATCATATCTGACCAACAAGATAGCCTTCTACAGTGGGGTTGCTGACTTGGTGGATTAGGGGAGAGGATCTTGTTTGTTTTGACTTCAGCAAGACTTTTGACACTGTTCCATGACATCCTCATAGACAAGCTGATGGAGTATGAGTTGGATAAGTGGACATTGAGGAGAACTGGAAACTGGCTGAACTGCTAGGCTCGCAGACTTCATCAGGTTTCAGCTCTCCAGCCTGTCCAGGACTCCCTGAATGGCAGCAGAGCCTTTTGGTGTGTCAGCCACCCCTCCCAGTTTTGTATCATCAGCAAACTTGCTGAGGGTACACACCATCCCTTCATCCAGGTTATTGATGGATATATTGAGCAGATATTAGGAAAAACATTGCCAGTGGGTGGAGGAAGGTGATCCTTCCTTTCTTCTTAGCTCTGGAGAGAGACACATAGTGCTGAGTGCCGTCCTTGGCTCCTGAGTACGAGAGTCACATGGACATACTGGAGTGAGTTCAGCAAAGGGCCGTGAAGATGATGAAGGGACTGGAGCATCAGTCCTACAAAAGGTTGACGCTAGGACTACTCAGCCTGGAGAAGAGAAGACTCAGGAGTGTGTATAAATACCTGATGGGAGTGTGTAAAGAAGAGGGAGCCAGACTCTTTTTAGTGGTGTCCAGTGACACAGAACTGGCCATGAAAACTTGAAATATAAGAAATCACATCTGAACCTAAGAAAACACTTTTCTTAGGTGATAGAACACTGGAACAGGTTGCACAGAGAGATTGTGGATCTCCATCCTTTGGTATGACCTGAAGACCAGACAGTAGGCTGGGGGCTGAAGAAAAGCGTGCAATCACAGTAAAATGTTGAATGCACCTTGGAAGTTGTTGAACTGGCTGCAAATCTGTCTCAAACTCTGGATGTCTTCTCTTTGATTAATTGGCTTAGGGACGTGGTTTAGTGATGGTTTTGGCAGTTTAATGGCTGGACTCGATGATCTTAAAGGACCTCTCCAACCTAGATGATTCATGATTGCAAAATTGCCTTCATAATGTTGAAAAATAGGAGATATGTTTATAAATGCAAACTGTTGTTTTGGAGCGTACTCTCTAGTGAATCTATGAGTCCTGCCTAAGTGATTGATTTAGGTGTATAATGTGAAACAGCTGCAGTTGGTATAAAATAGTAACTTGCCACCTTGCATCTTCAGGTTGGTCAGTTCACAAAACATACAATATGAGGATATGAATATGTGTTTTAACTGCATTTTTGATCCATGATACTGTTTGTATTCAATTATCAGAGAGACATAATTGCTTTGTGTGTGTGTGTTCATTAAAAATAACTACAACTTCTCCCACATATCTTCCTCCATTTTATTAAATGTCTTTTTCTGATTAATAGATATCTATCTAGTGTTTGCATTTCTTAAGATCATATTTACTTTTCTGACTGAAGAGAGGTACTGGTATTCTTCATAGTTTCTCCATTTAATTTTATTCCATGCTGTTCTAGCGTTGCATAATTGAGCTATTCAGTGTCAGAAAATTGAGGTTCCTTCTGGATGCAGCATGGTATGATTTAGTTAAAATGCTTTCAAAGCTGTTTTGTTATCTGGTTCTGGTTTATTAAAACTGCTTTATGATAGTTTAGATTTGCTAGTAAAAAAACTAATATAAGGAAGTAAACAAAGCAATAGAATTGTCCACAGTGGGTTGGATTTCATTAATATAGTCAGTTAAATACCTTAATCAGTTTTAGAAACTATTGAGCTAAATCTGGTTAAATGTCAAAGCAGAGCACAGTGATATTCTAGATAAAAGTGTAGAGCTAGTGTAGAGCTAGTTCTTGCTTTTCATTTGTGCTGTTTTGATGAAAAAGATTACTGAATTTGTCAACGTACTTGAGACTTTTTCACTGCATATCTTACTAAGTCATTTACTGTTCAGCAGTGAGTTTATTCCTCTTGCTGATTTGCTTTTAAATTGGAAATATAAGTTCTACAGATGATATAATTGCTGTCAGTGTCTTATATCCATCTGGGGCTATTTGAATTTAAGTGACAAGGTACATGGGAATTGATTAATTGGTCGTAAGTATTAACCAAAGCCTATTTCGATAGGAAGTATCTGTCAGGACTCAGTTGTTCCAATCAGCAGCTTCAGACCTAGAAATCTGAGAATAATATATTTTGTGCTGTATACTGCCATTTCTTTACTACTGGATCTCAGTGGATCAGAGATGTCAGTGTATTTCCTGTGACAGCTATCCCCATTTCAGAGATGGGAATGTTTAAATGTTTAATATACTGAACATCGTGAAGAGGAATGTGGGGAAGCAGGGTACTGAATTTAAAGATCCCAGCTCTTAGGCAAGGATCTTCACTGCATGGACTGGGATTCTTCTGAGAGTTATTTTAATACTTCTAGCTTAGAGGCTACCTAGGGAATGAATCATGTTGTCTACTGGATATGTTTAAAATTCCTTGTCTACCCTTAAGTCAGTGAAATACATAACATTATGTAAACCATTAAATCATTTATGGAGATAGATGGCCATTGTGTAGAGTCTAGAACTTGAGGGACTCCCTTCTGTTAGTTCAGAATTCCACCCTCTAATAAAATGAATGTAATCTGTTTTGTATCAGCTATCAGAGGGCTGAATTCTAAACTTTCTAAAAAGCAATGAGAAAACAAGTGGGTTAGTACACCAGTTGCATTCTAGATAAATTGGTTAAAATAATCTTAATTTTTTGTTAATGATTGAGGTATTTATTTTTATCATGTTGCACAGTGCACCTCTTCTGTAATGGTCTTGTGCTTGTCTAAATCAGCAAATCTACTGAACAGCAAAGCCACTACAGCTTGTCCTAAAATGAAGTCAGTAAGCAGCCAAAATACAGTTTCCATGGACTAGAACTTCCAGAATTAGCTGCATCTTAGCTACATTCTTAATGTATTTAGGTCTGTGTACTTTACATGTTCATAATTAAATTTCAGAAACTAACATAATTATATTCTTGAAATTTATCTTGACGCATGATGATAACATAATATGGGAAGAGCTAAGTAATTTTATCAACTTGTGTTCCATGATACTATTGGAGTTAATTGGTTACCATCTTCAGAAGCTGAATTTTAAGAAGTGAATTTTACATGCTTAGCCACTTTAGGGGAACATTTAATGTAGAAGTTTTTCTTGATAACTGAGTTATCAGTGTGATCTAGACTGAGAGGGATATCTTTGCAAAAGCATTTAAAATGCTATTTAGGTAAGAAAGAGCACAGTGATTATTATTTTTTTTAAAATTAATTTCCTGTTGTATTTCATTAATAGCTAAAGAAATTTCTGCACACTGCCCCAAGAAAAATAAATGAAACAATCCAAGTTAAATATTTGTCATATGGCTTAAAATTCTGTATAGGTGTCAGTCTGTCTCTACCAGTAATCATGAGAAGGTGGGAAGGAAAAGTTTGGTAGAATTCATACAGGCATGCATTTGGAATTAAAAACTACTAGATGTGTGTAGTATTTCTAACACGTGATAGTCTTAAAAATAAGAATTGGTGTACCAGCCTACTCTCAAATGAAGTATCTTTCCACTAGCCTATTATATTTTTGTGCACTTGGTGTTTAAGGTTTCACGGAGTTCAAAGGCTTCTGTTGAGCTTTTATGCAATAAACTGTTCTGCTTTCTTTGTGCTGCTCCTCTAGTTAGCATGATTTAGATACTGTGAGGATGGTGGTGATGGGCATTTTAATTATGATATGTTAAGTTCTTTGTTATTTTAGGGGGAATGGGGTGGGGGTGGTTGACTTTGCTTGAAAATATATAGACCCCAATCCTGTATAATTTTTTAGGCTGAACTGCTGGAATAACACTATACCAATGCTAAACTAAAACAATACAGTGTTCACTGTAATGAAGATTTATTAGAAACCCTAGAGTCTAGATGCTTCTCTATGTAGAAATTGTAGAGCAAGTATTCTTAAATTGTGTGGTTACAATGTTATAATATGCTACTGACCTAGTTTTCTACGCTATAATGAACATGTATGTAAACCGTATGCATACATTGGTAAGTTATCTCCTTTTTATCCCCGACCATCTTTTTTGTCAGTCTATTAGAAGAAGTGCTACTAAGGCTAGATATTTTTCTCCAAATGTGATTCAGGAATTGTTCTTGAATAATTTTGTTTTTGTGTTCTGTCTGTCTCTCTCTTCTGCCACCCTGTGGGCCAATTTATTTTATTTCCAGAATGGATTCTTCCTCTGTGTCCTTGAAAAGAATATTTATGTTTTTTCTTACATGGATTTTTCTGCACTTTTCAGAGCTGAAATTTAACAAAACTCCTCCTAGAGTTTTAAATCTTGCATTAATGGTCTTGGGAAGCTGATCCATGTCATTTCTCTTAATGGCCTCATCTCTGTCCCTTTTTTTCTCTGAGTTTTTGTAAGCACAGCAACAAAAGGAAAAGGCGTAATTTGTAATTATTGTTCTTACAGTGTATGCATTAATATAGAAGAATGTATGTAGTTCAATTAATTTATAATAATAACATTACTTTAGCTTTTCCACAGAAAGCAAGCCAAGCAGAAATCTTTGAATATGGCAATCAAGTTTTACCAGAAGAAAATGTGGACATTATACAGGAATGAATTTTGACTTCAGACTAGCAATATTCTGTAGTCATAAAATTCTTGAATAAGAAAAAAATCTTAGTTTGCTTATACCATTTGTCTCCCTTTCATCCTGTGTAGAATTAAACATTTTAGTATATGTTCCTCTTGATTCTCATAAAGACTGAGTGTTCCAGCATGAATTAATCCAGTCAGTATAAAGTATATATGTAATTTTAGAAGTTGAAAAAACATGGGTGCTTATTTTCAGCTATCTGTTCTGGAATCAAGTTATTGTCCTGTAAAAGCATTGAAGCTTTTTTTTTTCAGTATACGTTCCATTGGGACTCCTGACTATTACATTTGCATTTGATGCAACTTAACGTGCATTCCATCTACTGACATAAACAGATCTACAATCTATTAATCTACAATACATTTAATAATCAAGTTGTTAATTTTAGATTGTCTTTTTTTTTCCAATATCTGAATACATCAATATTTTAATGAACTTCCCCATTTATGAAATTCAGAAGTTTAAGAATTCTTCACATACTTGGTGTTTAAAATAACTTTGAATTTGACGTCTAAATGTGTAAGCCATTGGAAGGACAGTTCAGTGTAATGTAACTGTGAGGTTTCTGGACTGAGTTGCTGATGAGCTGGCTGAAAAAATGCATGATGAATATTTTAGCACAACAGTGTCAAGCAAAAGACCTTTAGTTAACATTCCTTGACTGAGGAAGATTGCCAGAAGGGGTTATTTTAAAGCTAGAGCTGAGGAAGTTTGCTGCATATTTTTGTTTGTGCCATGTTTGCTTACATATGAGATAATATGACAGTACCAATGGCTGGAATTTCAAAGAGTTCTAACAACATGCTTTTTTATTCAGCTAACTTAGTAGCAAATTGTGGCAATTTAAGAGTGAAGGTTTAAAAGTGGCCAAATGTTTGAATTTTCAGAAGATTATCTGACAAAGTGGTGCGTTCATTTGTTGTGCTGTACTTGGACAACTTGCTCTATGGATAATTGACCGTGTGTAACAGTGGCTTGTAAAGGGAATATCTCGTTGGAAAATCAAGTTTTGTAGAAGGGAATCAATGAGTTTGTGGAAGCAGAAGCATGGGAAGGTGATGCCAGTTGGTCAGACTTGGAATACAGCGTTAAGAATTGAGAAAGCATGCTTTGATAAGCACGTGGTACACGTGAAAGTGGGAAAGGATCAAGACATTCAGTGTAAGAGTAAGGAAAGAAAAGTTTGAGAGCAGTTGTAGCATAGGTGGATTCTTACAAAGTACAGTAAATTTTTTGGCAAATATGTAGGAAAAAAAAATGTTACCTGAAAGATTTAGGTGCAGAAACTTCTGTAGTTTAACCAGTTAGAAAAGTGAGGACAGAAAGTGTACTTTTTTGTATACTTTTGTATACTTTTTTGTACTTCTTCCTTAAAACTTTGTAAGGGAAGCATTCTACATACATTTCATGGTTTAACAAGACTATAGGTATCACTGTGAAGTTTGAATTGAAATATAAATTGTAATATTTTCCATTTTTATGGGATGCCCAACATTTCTAGTCTAAAATTTGAACAGTGCGACCTAAAAAAACTCACAACCACAACTCTTTCTGTGGTTTTTAGATTAAATTCTTTCATACATAGAGATTCTTTACAACTGTCAAACTTCTAGATGTGATAATGAAAAACTGAATATTCTCTTTCTATATGGCATATGCATCTCTAAAATAATACGGGGAATTGTTTATGAAAAGTGAAATCCTTATAGTTCTTATGCCTGGTGTGTCTATGTTCACTCTAGTGTAGATACTCTCTGTTTTATAATAAAATCCTGCTTTCCAGAAAGGGGGGGCAAAAAGTGGAGTTTAAATGTGAAAAATATTGTAGCTTGTTCAAGGCTTATGTTGACTTCAGTGGGTCTAGGTCTTCATGGCTGGCATCTGCAGATAAGTTGTTTTTTTTCCTTAACAAAGATAGCAAATGGAGCTGCAAGGCATTCATTGCTTTTTCTGTTATCATAATAATAATTTATCTATTTGACTTCTGGAGTTTCTTAGATTGTTTTACTGCTAAGCTGACTATTTTACATGTAATGGGAGTGACAAGTGAAAGCTGCAAAGCATATTTGTGTTGCAAGAGCAGCAATGACTGACAGCTATACTCCTCTCTACAAGAAAAAGCTGTGTCGCAGAGCCTAAAAAATGTCCTAAATGTATAATCCTTAACACTTCAGACTTCAGAAGTTAATTTTGAAGTGATTATCACTCCGGTTGCTTTTAGTATGGAAACAACAATGGTTAAAATATTGCTTTGAAAATGAGTTCTTTTCAGAAATTTGTCAGCACCATCAGTAATGCAAATTACAGAGAAAAGAGTATGTATTTTGTGGCCTGAAGTAACATTTTTACCCCATTTGAAAGAAACCAAATAACAATGTCAAAACTAGTCTATAAATATGTACTCTGGAAAGCACAGGGACATAAACTGATATATTAAAAACATACTGGTTTTATATGAAAACGTGGTTTTATTTTGTGAGAGATGGTTATGATTTACATTTATGTATTTTTGTAAATTGTAAGTTTAGTTATAGTGTGTGTCATGTCTAGTTGAAGATGAAAGAAGATCCAGAAACAAGGGTGTTAATCTAGAAGCTTGCAGTCTGTTCCCTGTGTTGCTGATTTTCTATGTGTTGTCCAGAACAAATTGTTTCAGCCTATGTACCCAAAGGTATTTACTTATACCCTCTTAGCTAATTCTTAGTTGGAGTTTTAAAATACTAGTTTAATTGTTTGTTTTTTGTGGTGAGGTTTTTTCAGAAGTATGGGGTTTTTAAGTTTGTCAGTACACTTGATGTAATGTCATATTGTGATTTAGCATCTCACATATGTTGCTGAATTTAGAAGGCTAGGATTTAAGAATTATGAGTCTTGGTTCACAGTCTTTTCTTTCTTCAGTACTTATTCCATGGGCTTTTTTCCGATCAGGTTTAGGAGCTTCCATTTGAGGAAAATAATACAAAATTGACAATATCCTAATCAACAAAGAATAAATGAGACTAAATTGAAGGCTAATGTTTTTTAGCCTGTGTCAGTCTCCAAAAATGTTTGGAATTCGAGTATCAGCGGTTTTTTTAATCTTACCCCTTTATTTCACAAAGATTGATCCTTATCATTGTCAATGCTAGAGTGTAAATTTTAAAAGTAATTCAAAAGCAGATTGATTTGTATCTTGGCCTTTAGTTGCTATGAGCCACTATCTATATACCAGTCTTGTGGTTTTGTATCACCTGCAAGCTTGCTAAGGTGTGCTCTGTTCCACCATCAAGTTCACTAATGAAGATGTTAAATAGTATTGTACACAGTATCAATCCTTGCAGGTATTCAACTAATGACTGGCCTCTAGCTGGACTCTGTGCCACTTATGACAACCCTCTTTTCTTGTTCAGATCGATTCAGAGCTCTTCTTCCAAGATATATGTGACACCAAACACATCTTTCAGAATTTTACAGACTTGAAAACACACACTGTAGTCGTAAGTGGTCATTAGTGGTGCAGGATTCTCTCTCAGGCCTTACTGTTGCACCTGGATGCTTATACAAAATGCTTGTCACTCACAGGAGATATGGGAAGGTGTGTATACCCTGGTTCAGTGACTGGTTCATGAGGATTGCATGGCAAGCTTCTCTACCAAATTCATACAACATGTTTTAGGCTGGTGATGCTAACAAAATCCCTTTAGCTTCCAGTGGTGTAAATGAGTATGCAGCACAACCATTGGGATTTGTAGCATGAGATGCTTCAAGCTACTGTGTTTCTGTTGAAGTGGTACAAAGTTTCAGGTATTTCTCCAAAATAACTCTATATTTTGGACAGGAAAGAAGTGGAGGGTCCTAAATCTTTGTTATTTGAGACACAAGATAGTAATTATCCAAATCCATTTCCTAATCAGATTAGATGCAATCCTTTCATTAACTTTCACTTTCCTTGTTTATACTCTCATTAGTAGTAGTATTTTTTCCCTTTGCTTTTTATTGTTTTATTGATTTATTAGCTAATTTTCTCATTTACTTAAAAATCATGAGTGGAATTACATGGAGTGAAATTACTTGGATTGAATCACAAATTCTGAGTGGGATCTAAACTTTGAGAAGAGCCCGATCTCAATGATGTGCTGGTAGTTAATGAACATCCTAGAAACCTGATGGTAGAGTCAGCTCTTAAGCTATTATATTTTATTGTGCTTTGCTCTTCCTGTACGAGCTAGAAATATCTGAGTAAAGTTCACTTTGTTCTCTAGTATATGAGAGACGCTGCAGAGGATACAGTTGCTCCTTGCCAGTTTCAGAGTCTGTGTTTGTTGTCAGTTATTTACTTTCTCCTTCTATTCTCTCAGTCTGCTTTCTGGCTCTAATACAGTAATGCGTCAAATCGTGTACTGCTTATCATAAACTAATACACAATAGAAGCTTTTAATCATTTTATTATCTTAAAGATACATTGATCTTCATACAAAAGTTAGAGAATAACTCTTAAAAATTGAAATGATAAAATGTTATTATATTGCGACTTTGTAATATATTAACTCCTAAATATGTTCTTATTTGATGTTTATTGCAGAGTGCAATAACAGTAACCATTTAATATATAATAGCATACTAAAGGAAATATACCCCTGTTTGCTTAAGGTCACATTCTACTTTTGTGTTTTCTGTATTACTTGTGTACGTCTTGTTAAAATCACTCACTTCCTCACTGATTTATATTCTTTTTTTTTTTCTCCTTCCTTAGATATACCTAAGAACTTGTTAGCATTTTTTGGAAACTTGATAAAACAGAAAACAACAAAATTTGTCTGACTGCTTTTTAAACTGTGCAATTTTCTGCATACAGTAATCTAATACAAGGCAAGGAGCATTTGTGTTTTAAAAAAATAAATTAAATTTGTCATTTAAGTACAATTTATTTCAGTGTCTGGAGTTCATAGGAAGTTCTTTCCAAAAGGCAGAATGAAATTCTTATTTCTTAACAAAGAATAATATATGCCCTCTAAAAATTATCATGCTGTTTTACCCCACCCCTCCTTGTTGCCTCCGGGAGCCACTATTTTGGCATTGCTGTCTCCCTCCATGTTATACAGAGTGCCCTGGGACCAGCTGGAGCAGCCACCCCCAAAGTGGGGTGGAACTGGAGATCCCCTGTGACTACAGAGCCAGGGCCACCATTTTGCTTCAGCCATCATCTCAAGGCGGGAAACCATCATGGCTGGCCACCTTGTAACCCATGTGCTTCCATGTTGCCCTGCAGCTGGCTGCCAGGGCTGACAGCATCAAAGGCATGTGACCTCAGCAGAACCTCAGATTGGCTGCTTATTTCCTTTGGACAAGAAAGTTCCGGGATATAAATATGTGTCCATTTATATGTATGTATATTCATAGTAAATTGAGATATGAAATACTTTACAAAGATGGAAAAAATACGTATTTTTCTTTGATGTACTTAGATAGGGCTTTGTGGAAGTATTTATATAGTGTAAAGATATATAAATTAAATATATGTATCTCCATAACAGTTCATGCATAAAATGTGTAAAAAAACATTTGTTAATGTTATATGTGAATGGAAAGTAATAAAATAACAGCATAAAGCAGGTTGGGGCCCCCGACTTCACAAGTCCAATGAACAAATCCTGACATGCTTGGAGTGGAGGGGAGTACAAAAAGCTGAGGAGGGGAAATCCCATCTCAACATGAAAAAAAAACTTTCACCCTCCTTTGAGGGTGACAGAACAGTGGATCAGGTTGCCCAGAGAGGTTGTGGAGTCTCCTTCTCTGGAGATATTCAAAACCCACCTGGATGTGTCCCTGTCCAGCCTGCTCTAGGTGAACCAGCTTTGGCCAAGGTGTTGGCCAAAGGTGATCTCTGAAGGTCCCTTCCAACCCCTACAATTTCGTGATTCTGTGATATGAGGAGGGCAGGGTGGGGAGATGGACATGATGAAGTGGGAACGTGCCCCAGGGGCTAACAGCTTGTCCTTGGAGATGGCCCACCAAGTGGCCCTGTGCATCCCTTGCTGTGTGCAAAGAGGGGCCTAGTTCTGGAGTCCCACATCTGGCATCAAGCTGTCTGCCAGGATGGCCACGTGCTGTTTATTACTGGGGCAGCTTTGAGGCTTTGTGCTGTGTTGCAAGACACAGGCATCGCTGTGTGCGAAAGTGGAAACCCAGAACAAAAGACCAACTTCAGAAGGACCTTGGTGTGGAGACAATAAGGACAAACCCCAGCAGGACTCCTGTAGAAGGACCACGTGAAGCAGAGGAGCCATCTGACAGGCCTGACAATCAGGAAACAATTTCCGGGTAAGTTTCACAGAGAAATGGCAAGTGCTGGTGGGAGCTGCCTTTGCCTGCCATTCTGGGGAAACCTTGCAATTCCCTTTAATGTTGCTGTGAGTTACAGTCTTGTACTACATCTGTTTCCTTATCCTTAGGTTGATGTCCTTTTTGAACATTTTAAGAAGCTCCAGCTGACTAGCTAAGGAGGCAGAAGACAGAAGTGTTCCTATGTGGCATGCAGCAATTAAAGAGTGAGCAGAGAAGGGACAGTGGCTTTCATGGAAGAGCGGAACAAGCCCCAACAAAACCTTGGAAAAGCCTGACCAATGATTGACAACCATCGTAACCAGCTAATAAAGTATTTCTATACATGAATTATATCGTGGTGAAGTGTGTCACTTATGTGTGTTTAGTAATGGCATACCAGTAGAGATGTCCATGTTGCCACTTCTCTGTAAAGGCATTTGCTGTGCTTCTGGGGAGGTGAGAAGCTTGGGGGATATAAGTCCCTTTCTAGAAGCTGCTAAAAGCCCAACTGTTGATATTAACTGGAGCCAACTTGGCTTACAAACCGGGATACCTGGACCTTATGCAAGCCACCAAGAGAGCACTTTAAGAGAAACAAGGTGTTTGTGGAGAGGTGGGTGCTTGATATCAGCAGACTTGGTGGATGTGCAGTAGTTTCCCAAACATGACACTGCTGTTAAGTACAACTTAAGTGTAATGCTAGACATATTACACAAGCATGTTTCTGTCACTGGTCTAAAAGGCAAAATGGGTTCTGATACAGCTGGGGCATTTAAAGCCATTTTTAGCAGATAGTGCACAGGTCAGGAATTACAGAATGATGGGGGATTTTCTTTTTTTAAACCAGTCTCTATAGTGCTGAACAGCTTGTTTAATGTTCACAATCTTATTGCTAACAATGAAGCAAAAGCCTTCACTGCAGAGTGTTTTAACAGGTTGCTTAAAACTAAGATGTGGTGGTATTTTAATGTGCAACACTTTTGCTACATAGACATATCATGAGGTCTTGTAAAGGGCTATGACCATTGCTTCAGCAGAGCTATCAGAGCACTATATCAGGGCAGAGCTGTGGATGTGATCCCTTTAAACTCCATGAGGGTTTGGACAATTAAATCCAAGGGCTGATTTAAAATTAAATATGTGTCTTTTCTCAAAAAGGCAGACCATATCACAATATGTATAACAAGAGACTTGAGAAATGCTATCATCAGATGTTTATGAGTGAAATCTTTGTAACAGCTGAAACTGTGGGAAGGCAGCAGGTACCTGCCTGTGCAGTTTAATAGACTATGGTTATGAAGCAATGGAGAGGATGTTTTACCATGAAGAATTTTAAAAAGTGAAGCCCAGTGAGGACAGAATCTACAAAACTGACAAAATCATTGCTGTGAAAGTGAAAATAAGAAAGAAACAGCAGCCCAAGTCCAGGACATACAGTGACTGGAGTTTCAGTGGGGGTAAAATAAGGAGGGCAGATGGCAGTTTCTCCCTTATGTTAACCAGCAATCCCAGCACCAGAATTTTCCTCACCAATGACTTAGTGAGGCCCCTGGGACCCTGTGGCTAGCAGGAGGTGAGGCTGGCAAAAATACAACACCTGCACAGAAGGAGTAACTTCAGTGAAGACAGCATCTTTGGAAATAGCAAGATAAGACATGGCCTTACACTTTGCAGAAATCCTATTATTACCATCTGTCACAGTGTTGATGGAATGTACAAACCATCTTACTAGCCCCCACAACAGAGACTCAGCCATCAACTCTTCAGCTGTTGCCCTGACCTCTGATCAACACAACAGCGCATAAAATGGATGAAACTCATTACTTTATCTTTAGGTATTCTCAAGCTTAAAGGGTCTTTGGGCAGACTTTTAGGGATGACTACTTTGTCTGGTCTCAGGGCGCTCTGTTCACAGGCAGGGAGGTGGTGATGACAAACTGGTGACTCCCAGGGGGCAAAAAGGAGAGGATGAAAGGAGGCAAACTCTTGACAGGGACGGAGGGTGAGGGGGTTCGAGGCAAGTAGTGGTGGTGGCAGTAGCAGGTGGAGGGAGCAGATCTCCCTTTGGGTGCTGAGGAGCAGTGCGTGTGGTGCAGGACAAGCACTGTCCTTGTGCCCCTTGTATATGGCTGTCCAGCCAACCTGCATCCTTTCCCTCCCCCGAGCTTTCAGAATACTGCATGGTGCTGGCTGTTGCACTTATTCTTTGTGTACCATGTTCTGGAGTTGTGGCACTTTGCTGATCCCCTGAAGGGGAGTTGGTTGACTTGCTTTTCCTGCCCGCGTGGCTGCTATGTGCAGGAGGCAGGCTGAAGGTGTGGGTTGTTTGTTCAGATGTTCATTGCACGTTGCTTCTCTGAGCCAAATGGCTTTCATTGGTCATTCCAGTGACTAATTTGACTGATGAAATGGGTATATTTGTAAACCTGGTTTAATTTACGTATCTGCTTTGTTTTAAACTTCCTATTCAGAATAGACAAATATAAGCAATAGAGTTTACAGAGTCTACTGGATCTCAGCAGGCTGCTGTGTTACAAGCGTAAGGACTGTTCCATGTGTTGAATCTGCTCTTTATGACTCATTTCAAAAGGTTCAGAGTCATACTGTGTAAGGTGATTATTTTTTTTTTTACAATCTCTCTCTTGGCATAGTAAACAACAGGTTTTGTTTATTTAATGGTTTACATGGTACAGATCCAACTGTTCTCTTTAGAGGAGGAAATAAAATTACTCCTCCTGCAACAACCAGTTTAGTGTGTTCACATGCAGGGTACCAAGTGGGTTTGAGAGACTCAGGCTCTGAAAAGCTTTGAATCTTTATTCAGTGTCAATGAAGGCCATCAGCTGTGCTCTCAGCACCAGCATGTTGGAGCGGAGAATGGGTCCATTGGGCAGGCTGGCCAGGCTCTCCCCTGCAGCCTGCCAGGTGGAGGCATTGGAGGTCCTTGAAACTGTGTCGCCCAAGGTCCCCGCCTGCAGACCTTCTTTTTCCAGCATTTGGCTTGTTGTTGATGGGCTTTGGGTGCAGGTGGCAGCGCTGCTGCAGGCATCTGCTGTGCACCCTCTGCCTGGCCACAGTCCTCTACCAGTGAGTGGACGAGCCAACCACATATTCCTGGTAGTCACCATCTGCCCTCACTGTGTGCAGGACCCATCTGAAAGACTGCTGCAGCGTGGGTGTGCAGCTCTCGAGGCAGCCCACCATCAGATGCAGCCAAGGCAGAAGGTGTGTAAGCAGGTGTTGATGTAGGCTGCCTGTCCTACAGGCAGATGGGGCATCTGCCCCATACGTCTATGACGTCCAGGCAGATGAGGCACCATCAGCCTGCCCCTGCCTCCTGCTGCCTTGCCTGCTGCAGCTGGCTTGTGCTGGCAGTCGTGACAGAGCCACTGCCCTGCAAATCCTCCTTGGTGCCGGATGCCATGTCCTGCCGAGATGTGCAAGGTGCCTGAACTCCTCTGGAACTGGGCACGGAACAGTAAAGAAAGCCACAGAAAGTAGCAAGAGAGGGGAGGTGAGAGGGTCTCCTCATGGGCTGGAAAGTGGCCAGCCAGCACCATGGGCTGCCCTCCACATGTGCCAGCCCCTTCGACACCCCCCAGACATGCTCCCGCTCCTAAGTTTTAACTTAGTTGGAGGAGACAACTTTTGAAATAACTTTCTAAATTATTATTTTTTCTAGGTAAAATGGTAACATGTATAAATGTTGCTGTTTATTTTTTCTGTCCTGTAGTTCAGGAACATATTTTTATTATTTCTGCACAGAACTTCGTGCTGCTTTTTAACATTTTAGTATTTTGTGTAACAGCTGATTATGATATGTAAACTAGATGCAATTTATTTGTATTTGAAAGAAATTTCTGATCCTACAGCAAAGCCTGAGAGGAGGATTTTAACTGTAACCTACACCTTGCACTGAGTATTTCAGAGACATTCTTTCATCTTAATGTACTGCATTTGCTGAGGTGATAATTGCATAATAGTTTCTTTGTGTGTGGTATCTGTAAATGGAGACTGTACAAATGCTGAATTTTCTGTGCTGATACAAGATGTGGCACATTTCAAACACATTTCAGATACCAAGAGGGAAAATATACAATGGATTTTTTTTATTTTCTAAGTGTAAAACTACAGTATTTTCAAAGGTTTGAGTTATATAGGAGCAACGTGCAGGTAGTCTTCTGCAGGGTAGAAAACTTTTGTCCAGGAACTTGAGAATCTTGGGAAGGTGTGATGAGAGATGGGAAGGAAAAGAAGCAAAAAAACACTGGTTGTTGTAAATACCACAAAATTCAGGTAAGGGTATTATTGTGGCTTTCTGTTATTCTAGGAGATGCACTATGTCTCTCCTAGTAAATAAATTAAGGGAAGAAAATGTCATTAATATTTTGTTAGTTTATTTTCTTGCAGTGTGTGATAAGTGTGCAGTTCATTCTGGTGTTCTAGATACAAGTAATTTGCACTTCATAAAGAAATTTCTTTTCTGCCTGAAGTGCTTAAATACAGTAATTGGAAAAGTAGCAAATATGACTGGCTGCTTCTTTGATTAATAAACAGCCCTGACATTTAAATTGTGAATAAACCATTTAGATTTGGCTTATTTGCAAATATATTAATTAGGAAAATATAATGGCTACCACAGGAACCAGAGCATTAATCTGCCCTTTTTTGAATACCTGTAAGTATTGTCTCTGAACTTATTTTATATTTAGTGTCAGTTGAACTACATTTCTTTCTCCTGCCTTCTCAAAGTAATTGAGGTAGTTGTGTCATTATCTTGATTCACAAAAATAGAGAACATACTAGATTCTGACATTTTAACTGACTGTAAGTATCTTAATTATAGTTGCAGATTTCTGTTTTTTGTTTTTTTCTTGGAATAGAAAAGGGAGTTCTGTTTACTTGACATCAAAATTAAAACTGTTTATTTTTTCACTTGGAAAATTAGATGGAAGACAAAATAAGTATTTGGTATGGGGGTAGCGTTATTTACTCGGAATAACACAATGCAACATAGTAAATCAATATTGATTCACTTAAGCGCAAAATAAATCTTGCAGTAGCTTGGCACTTTATTCTACTTTGTAGTAGAAACTTGATTCACAATCCACAAAATTAAAGGAAAACTGGTCTTCACCAGAAATAAAAAAATCAGCATTTTTCTTGGCACGATGTAGTCAGTGTGCTACCTGTCAATTGATCCAGATACTAAAATGTAAATAGCTGCATTGGCATATATGCTTTGAGCAGTAACACTTCAACAAACTTATGTTCTTTTGCAGTCAAGGAACTCCCCATATAATGGTTGATAGTTTTTACATTCTTTTTTGAACCTCAGTAGAACTGCCTGTATTGTTTATCTCCATATGCTATATGAGTGAACAGTTGAGAGCAGCTGGGGCTTTGAGCTCCTCATGTTACAGTTGTCCTCCTAAAGTTACCAAAAGAAGTCCATATTGATTTACGTTGCAGGTAAAGCACAAACTATTTGCTGGATCTAGGAAAAGAAAGTAGTTTGCTCTCTGAAATAGGAGTGAAATCGGAGACTTGAAATATTAACTCTGTAATAATAAAACTATTTTTTGTACTGAAATTCCACATGCATTTGTTTATACAGTGCAAGTTCCAAATGCTGGCATCAGGCTGTATGCTCTTTTTCTGTGTGAAAAGAAACCAGTGTCATTTTTGGAAAGTAAGGAAGACCCAAAATAAGGGATGAACCCTTCTAATGGAACAAAAGAGATGAGAAAAATTGCAGTAGGAATCAAACAGTTGTTTTCAGCAAGGACAACAGGCCTGCTGCTATAATGATGCAAAGTTCTGAGCAGTGAAAGAATAAATAATCTTTTATCTCTTTTGGGAGACAGGAAGAAATCATGCTATAATTCAAGCAAGGTGAATGAAAATGTACTGGATGGTTAACTTCGTTATTAATAAGGCAAAGTTATTTTACTTTAGTTTACTTTAACTGGGAAGTGTGCCTACTTATTTCTTACACTTTACCAACTGTTTTTGAACTAGCTTTTATTGTTTTCGTCTGTCAGATGGTGGAGAAATTTGAGGTATCTTTCTGGTTTTACCTAAGAGCTTTCTTTTCATCTTTTATATGTGAAGATTCTGTACAGATCTAAACTCACGTTTTATTGGATATTTTCTTACCTTAAAAACTTACATATTTTTCTTCTTACATGTAGTGTTTCAAACTTACCCTTCCATTCTACTTTTTTCAAACTTAACCTTCCATTCATCATTTTTGTGTCCCAATATTCTTTTATGTACAAACTGTTTTTACTCCTAAAGCCCAGTAGAGTCTGTAGTCAAACTGTCTGTAACTTCTTTTAGTTTGATTTTGAGTACATGCTCTCCTTAACCAATCTTGTCAGCTGCTGCAGCCAGTCAGTATGTTTTTTCACTTTCCTTGTATGGACTTCTTAAATGTAAGTGAAGCTAGCTGTAAGAAACTAAAATATTCCAAATTTTCAGATAAAATGTCCATTCTTTTGGTGCCTAGACAATACTGATGGCTAAGCATCAGGGTGGCCAGTTAACCTGAATATAAGTTAATGTATTATTCAGTAGCTACTGGTTTATTTGTTTTTTCCACAAGGTGTTAGATGAGTTAAGAGATAAATTTGTTTTGGAAATAATGTTGTTAGCATTTTTTAGGTTGGATTAAGAAATCTAGTCACTCTGCTTAAATGTCTCTGCCTTTTTTCAATGAAGGTCTAGGTTTTCCTAGCAAAACTACTGGATGACTGATGTATAGGAGAATTAGAGTCACTGTGCTACAGCATAAGCATCATCTTCAGCATTTAGAATACATGTTATCTGGAAATTGGTACCTTTAAAGACTGAGTATGTGGTGAATCTATCTCAGAGAAACTCTGCTAACCAGAAAATAATCTTATTTACCACTAAAGGTACTTTGATGCACCTTTTCTCAAGTTATGAAGGTATACCATGAACTTTAGGGGGCAAGCAATTTACCTGTGCATCTTTTCTTCAGGAAATCATGTGTATGTCGACTTCTTTTCTCAAGACTGAACAAATCCAGTTTCGTCAACCTTTCCTCTCACATCAAATATGCTTGGACCCTGACCACCTTGGTGACCCTCAGCTGGACTTAATACTGGGGAGTCCAATACTTGACAGAGCATTCCAAGGTCTCTTGTGGAACTGAGTCTCAAGTGTGGAACTCAGGCACTTGCTTGCTACACCCTTCCTCATACAGTCAAGGCTGCTGTTGGTCTTCTTTGCTGCAAGGATACATCTATCTTTTAAATTCCCATTTTCTTTACAGAGCACCAGTTTCTGATGCCAATTTCTGGAAGTTATTAAAATGCAATTTTAAAAAATTCTTCCATTGTAGGTTCCATACTCTTGGGTTCCAGACCTTCATGTGAATTACTTGGTCAGCTTTTCACACCAGAAAGTTTTCATACAGCACAGACAGAGACGAGCAAGCTATGAGAGTGTTCAGCTATGCTGACTGAACCTCCAAGGCTGAGTTAATTACTCTGATGCCAATGAGTTTCTGTGCCCTGCCCAGAGCATTCCAGATAATTCATGTCTGAATGTGATCAGTAAAGAAGCTTTGCACTGAAGTGATTTCAATTCACAAAACTTTGGCTCATTCTTTACTTCCTCCAAGATAATTTCTACCTCATTTCTGGTGCCTTTTACTCTTTAGTCAGTGCTTCTAAGCAGAATGCACATCCACCTTTTGGAATATTTTTTAATTTTAAGCATTACATAGCTTTAACCTTCTTTTCTTCTGCTCTTTCAGCAAAATCATAATCAAGGGTAAAGGTAAGTTAGGATGAAGGTATAGGGATAAGCAAGGCTTGTTTGGTTATACAGCTGCCAGGTGCAGAATGAGAGACGATGTACATGAGTAAGATGAAATTGCATCTGGGCACAGCTAACTGTGTGTCCTTGTCCCCTGCCACACTCTGCCTATTGACATCTTAAGGCTGTTTTAGTTGCATTGGGTTTCAGAATTATCTTGCCTTCCCAGTGCTTTCCTCTCCATTTTACAGTGAGTTGGCACCCTATCAAGCAGATTTCCAGGTGCAGCTATGGTGTGAATTGTTGTGGCTGTTATTGCTGGGTGATTGGGGACTGCTGTAATAGGAATATTCTGAGAGACACCAGCCAAATATCCAAATTTCAGGCAAGCATTTATTTATGCTCAACAACTAGCCAATTAGTCTGTTAAAACCTAAGAATTAGTGATTACTAATATAGGTTTGGAATATAGGTTTTTATTTCCTTTGAAGGTATTGCATACATAGCGTACATAGCATACATATTAATGAAATACATTAGTTAAGCCATAGGTTTACAGTACCATAAATCTAATGGTTATAGTTTGCTCTGATGGCCATAGACTTTGACAGTTCTTAGTCTCTGAGGTCAAGATGACCAAGCTTGTGAGCTCTTTGACATGGAAAGCTGGAATGAAACTGGGCATATTTTCTCTTTCCCCAGGCTCCAATGGATGTTACTGGCATTTAGACACTTCTCTGTGGGCCAAGACTATTCTGGTCCAAAGGCAGCCTCATTGGTGTTGCCTTATTCTGGTTTGTTCAAAGACATATTACCTATTTGCAGTTTTCCAGTTTCCATGCTTTCCAGTTACCTGTTTTTTTCAAACAGTTGCAGACAGTGCAAGCAAGCAAATATTGTAAAATACCGTACTTCTGATTCTAATTAAAACAGTCTTTTTAGGTTTCTGGATGTAAGGCAAACAAGGTTTTTTCATTTTTCTCTTTCAAAGCAAGCAGTGTTACATCTGGGAGCAAGAATAAAACAATGTGATTCACAAATAGCCTTCACACTGCAGGGAAGGAAAGCTCCAGTGAAAGATAAATTCAGACCCTTCATCTTTAGTAGGGTAAAGTAATCACTAACTCATCTGCGGACCCACATGACATGCATCCTTCTCTTGCAAAATAGCACTGCAGATTGACGAAGATGGGAAGATGTTATCCAGTCTATTCATTAAGTAGATTACATGTAGTTATCCCTGCAGTAAGCCTACAGATATCCCAGTTGTAAGCCTATTTGCATGGCTCCCAGTTCAATAGGGAGAGGATTTGATTTAGCTTTCTCTTTTGTTTTAAACTACTATTTAAGCCAATATTTTTATTTACCAGTGCCAGTGTTACTGCATTCTTGTTGAAATCTCCTTCCTTGATATTTCCATAGCTAAAAGGCAACTGTAACTTCTGATTCAGTAACTGATTTAATTTTGCATAATTCTTCATCTTTTCTGTCACATGTTTTCCAGACCCTAACCCTGATAAGTTTAGAACGTTCTTCTCCAAATAACTTCCAGTGTTTTAACAGTGTTTTTAACTAAGATTCTCAAATCTCAGAGCAGTATTCTATGTCTTGGTAAGTCAAGAAAAGAGCATCATGTAGTAGGAATAGTAACAGTAGCAAGTAAGTATCCAAAAGCTGGTATAATACTATCAAAAGATGTGATACTTTTTTCCTTTAAACACACCTATTTGACATAGACATATTAGTAAAATTTTCTAGCATTGACTTAGTTTTGTTTGTTGTTACTAACTACCAAAACACTGATTTTTTAAAGAATATAAAATTTCCATTGTACTGTGATGCAGTTCTTCCAGCAAGGATGGCAAAAATGGAATATAGGTTTTTATTTCCTTTGAAGGTATTGCATACATAGGGTGCCATCACAGTTAAGCCAGTTAAGCTGGTGAGGGGTCTGGAGCACAAGTCTTACGAGGAGAGGCTGAGGGAGCTGGGGTTGTTCAGTCTGGGGAAGAGGAGACTGAGGGGTGACCTTATTGCTCTGTACAAGTACCTGAAAGGAAGCTGTAGAGAAGCAGGGGTCGGTCTCTTCTTCCAAGCTACAGACGATAGGACAAGGGGTAATGGCTTCAAGTTGCTCCAGGGGAAGTTCAGGTTGTACATTAGGAAACACTTCTTTACTGAAAGGGTTGTCAGGCATTGGAATGGACTGCCCAGGAAGGTGGCGGAGTCACCATCGCTGGAGGTATTTAAGAAACGTGTAGACATGGCTCTTCAGGGCATGTTCCAATGCCCAAGATTATTGGTTTGTGGTGGGATGTTGTGTGGGTGGGTGATGGTTTTGGTTTGGTTGTTGTTGTTGTGTGTTTAGGGGGTGGGTGGTGGTGTTTTCTTTTTTTTTATTTTTTATTTTGTGGTTGGACTCGATGATCTCTGAGGTCCCTTCCAATCACTACAATTCTGTGATTCTGTGATTCTGTGTTATCCAATTACTGTAGTACATACACTAGGTACTTCAATGAAACACATGGATTATATTATCAATATCAGTGCTGTCTGCATGAAAATAATCTGAACTGTGTGTGAGCCTGTAACACTAATTCCAATGTTTTGAACTGCTTCAACTTCTGAGAAAATGGAAAAGTTTTGAGATTTATGCATCCCTAATTGAAGCAACCTATTTGGAATCTAATCATTTTATGATGGATAGACTTTGAAGTAATCTTTATGTAGTTCAGAACAAAGAGAAAGGTGTGTCTCTTCCTTTTTCCCTCAGATGCAGATTTTCGTGTTAGAACTGCTGCTCTCTAATTTGATGCAGTGTAGCAGGAACATGATTTTTTTACTTTTAGCTGTTTAGCCTTTCATTCTGTAGATGTTCCTAAATGTAAAGGAAATGTTTTAATATTGGATCACTTTAGTCTCTTTAAAGCCCTAAAGAGCTGTGCTTAGAGCTCTTTAGGAGCTTTTGTCAGTTTTTATCCTTCTAAACCCTCTTTACTATCCAGTGATTACAAATTCTAGCTTTGCAAATGATATTGATGGGAACCTGAATCTGGTGTGGTGAGGTCATCAGTGGGTGAAACTTGTGTTTCTCTGTCTACTGGTACCGTTCTGATTTCTTTATTTTTACTTCCCCCATTCTTACTCTTAGGGAAGCCCTGGATTGTCACCTGTCCCATCATTTGTTTTTTAACTAGTGTTGTGATGTTGGGTAAAGGAAGAAAGTTAACACCACAGTTATTGCGGGCCAGACCAATGAAGTGTTGCAACGTGTGAGGAAATGGCTAAGTGAAGCATCTGGAAGTTGGTGTATTCCTAATTTCATAATTTACTTTTAAAATGAAGTGTTAGGAGGGCCTTTAGGGGTAATCACAATTTCATTAATCTATAATCGTAATGGCAGTTTATTTATAACTGTCATAGTATATCTGCAGGTTAGTTATGATGTGGGCTAAAGCTGAGCTGACTCTTCTCGGTGGTACCCAGTCACAGGACAAGAGTCAACAAGCTCAAACTGAAACACGGGAGAGTCCCTCTGAACATGAGCAAAAGCTTTTTTACTGTGAGAGTGACCAAGGATGGGCACAAGTTGAGCAGGTCCCTTTCACACTCTGGGGCTGTAGTGTGGGCCATACTCAATAAGACAGGAAACATCACAAATGGAAAATTAGTAACGTGGAGGCAAAACACAGAGAACAGAAACTATTGCCTATAAATATTGCTCATTTTGTTAGTAAAGTAGATGTCTCCAGCTACAATGTTTTGACTTTTTCATTTTGTTTTGTTCTATTGAGTAATAAAAACAAACATGATCTCCATTTTCACGTCAATTTTTCTCTGTTTTGTTAGTATCAGGTTCACAGTGCATTTTTGAAGAGAGGACTGCAGTACAGTATCATACTAGGAAAGAAACAGCAACATAGAACTCACTTCTGAAGTAAAATCTAAATCTACTTTCAGAACTACGTAATTGATGCAGATGTATAGGTGGTGCTCCTGCTTTCACATTCTTCCTCAGAAAGCGTTGGCTATTAAGTGAAGTGCCTTGAGCGGTAATTGTCAGTGCTTAAAGTATTATGTTATGTCCTGTTCCCACCTTGCGCTGGACCAACAGGCAAAAACAAGGATGAAACTGTATTTTGTTGTCAAGTATTTTGAAAGGTGTGAAGAAGTAGCATTATACATGTTAGACTTTATAATTAGTTCTGCTAGTATCAGTGGTGCAGCAGAGTAAGACCTTGGCTCAAGCTAGAAATTCCATTTGATATTGTAACTATCATTCTGCATAGAGATATTTTTGGGAGATCATGAACATGCTTATCCCAGCCCATGAAAGTTATATTAATATATTAAAGATGGGTGCCTTAATATGGGATAAGGACCTGAATACTATTGAAGGTAAATAATACTTGACTAACTGCGACTTAAAAGCCAACTTAGCAGTGTGAACATTAACTTAGAAAGCACACTAAACTTACAGAAATGTTCTGTAATTTATTTAATTCTTTCAGCCTGGTTCTGTTGGTAATGTATTCCCTTCCATTCACATAATCCCAGGCCGTTTGCTTGTCTGTCCACCACTCCTTCACAGAGCTGCTGATAACTCTTTCCCTTGCCACTTTGTTCCTGTTTTAAGTCCCTTCTTACCAGGTCAGTCACCCTGCTTGCAAAGATACATCTGCCCTATTTAGTGAGGTGGATCCCATGTCTTCTAAGCAGATGTTATCCTCAGAGAGTGTAGAACCAAATGCCCTGTTGCCAGCACCAGTTCCACAACAAATAGTTGACACGCAGTATCAGTGCTGTCCTCTTCACACCCTTTCACCCAGAATGAAGGAGAACATCACCAGAGCTTTTCTACTCGTGGAATCTTCAGTGGACAAACTACTGCCTTAGAATAGCATAAGTATATTTGTTTGATGATTTGCTGGTTTTGTTTCTTGCAACAGTTGTACTTGCTAGTCTTGTCACAACAAAAACTCTTGTGAAGTTTTTTTCTGGATTGTTGTTTGTGAATGTAATCCTGTTGCTGATGTGTATTGATATGTAAGGGTTGTTGTGTAATACTGGTGTGTTGTCCACCAAGAGTAAATACAATTTTGAAGTTTTTTGCAGGTAAAAATGAAGTGAGAGAGTCATGAAGTCATTCAGCCTTAGCATCTATGTGCTGTCTGTGATCTGCTGAAAATATGGAATTTCATTATGACACTTGTTGACTAGTACTGTTCTTAGGGACTTAATAGTCTGATTGTCAAGGCATTACTTTTTGATCTTAGGAACTTTCTTTAAAGGGGTTACCAAGAGTTACCACTTGCATTGGTCTCTTCCAGTGTGTATCTCTGTACTTCCACCTTCTGTTATTGTGCTATTGTAGGGTTTTGCTACTGGAAATTATTTGTGAATCCAGAGAATCAGCTTATATACTTTATTCTGTGCCATTCAGTTAACTATTACTCCATAAATCCATAAAAGCTGAAAAAAGAGTAATGAAAATCATGTTGCTAACTGAAATGTTTAGCAACTAGTCCTTATATCAGCAGAGTCTAGCTGCCTACTTTGGTATACCAAAGACCTTTGTGAGAAGAGAAACAATCAAATAGTGTTTAGTAAGAAACACTAAAATGTTCTAACATGAAAATATGTTACTGTCTGAAAATTATGTATACTATTTTTATTTTTTTCTTGTGAATAGGATGTATAAACTGCCTTTTTACCTTACTGCTAGCACATATGAATGATTCCTTTGAATTAATAAAATTTTTGTTTACACAAAAATTGAAAAGGAATGCTTATCTAAAACTCTAGTGTATTATTGAAACTTATTTGCATTTATGCTATTGTTCAGGAAGAAAGCATTCTGTATTACGTGTTGACACTTGATGTTCTGAGTTTTCCTTTATTGAGAAACATGTTGCCAGAAATTCTTAATGAGTATATTGGTGATTCATCATTATAAATAGATAAGATCTTAAGATTAGCCTTTTATTCTGACCATTAAAAGCCTGCCATTACTGCATGTGATTACGAGATCTAGTTCACTTTACCTTCTGTGATGTTTAGCCTTCCAGAGGAGAAAAAAAGAAATTTTCTGCTGCACTTGAAAGTAAATTGCAGGCTTTCATTTTCTGTATTCAATTAAAGCGTGCTACATATTTGATCTAGACAATAAAGCATATGTAGCTGAACAAAACTTTGCAAATTCCAGTAGCTTAAGAAAATAGATTAGTTCAGGGTGAAGTAGTCCAGGAACAAAGTAAACAGTAATCATTAACCTGACACATTTTAACAATCTCACTTGTATGTAATTTGTAGTAATTGATCAAGTTAGATTCTTAAACCATTCAGTCTTGATATTTCAAGCCTGGAAGACAGAAGGATTCCAACTGAGAATTTGAGTGTATTAAAAAATTTTTAGGAAATTTAACAGACAACATGAAATTGCACAGAATATACAGGAAAGCAGTAATTTTCAGCGGAGTAGCTTTGCCTGTGTTCTGCCCATTAGGCTGAAGAAATACTAATCTTGTCACATTCAGCAGCTGGGCTTGGGCAATATCTTTTTCCCACGTGGAGGGGTTAATTAGCCCTCTTTCAGAATGTGGCCTGTTTAGCTTACATTCACATGACGCAACAAGCACTGGCTATACAAAGCAAGACCATTAACAGACGGATGTGTCCAACTGCTTAATTAGCCAGAATAAAAAGGATCTTTGTCAAACATTCATCTGTTGCTTGTGATACACCTGACAGTCCCACTGGGCAAAGATGACGTCTTTTCTGCTGTGATATGGCAGTTCCTTTACTTATATGCAGTATCAGTGAAAAATGGAGAGATTTCATTTAGATTATAAAAATGTGTTCATGTAACTACTCAGTGTTGATGCAATGTAAAAGAACTACACTGACTGCCTCACTAACATTGTGCTAGAAAAAGTTCCAGTGGGTAGGAAGATGATAAAGGTTGACTGCCAAACATACTGTATGGCATCTAAGAGGAAAAATTTGTACTCTGTAGTGAGCTGTAGTAAATAATTGCATTTTGGACAGAGACTTAGAGCAGAATAATGGAAGCAACTTTTGAATAAATTGTTATTAAGTCATTAAGTTTATTTCTGTTTACGCAAAACTGTTGGCAAAGATGTGCTTTGGCTATCCTAGTTTACTTACTGAACAATCAGTCTGTAGAGCAACCAGCTAATCTGTGAGATTATTAATAAAAGTCTATCACAGTTCTGAGGTAGAGAAGCACATCAGATTGTATGCTTAAGTATAGGACTGTCACCAAATTGACAGTGTGGAGACAAAACAGACTCAGTCACCAAGACACTTTAATCCTGTGGATAGGACACTGTAGTCTGAAATTTGGTAGGTCAGTGTAGCAATGCCAGTTCTATGGTAGGTAGTACTAGGCTGGGCCATGGGGTCCTCAAGTTGTGTGTAGGGGGTGTCTCCCACCTAAGCCTGGATTCTCTCTTGTGTGTTCTCATGTGTCTCTGGACATTGTCATTGCTCAGTTTTATCAGAACTAGGCAGAGAACACCCAATTCTTGGCTATCCCCACTCAACACCTAGCAGCAGATTGTCAGCTCTCACTGGCACTTGTAGTCTGCCCATCTCAAAGCTTCTCCACAGTGACCAACAGCTGCTTAACAATCAAAGTATCCTCTGTTCTTATAATGAAGCTGCTCTCTTTTCCCAAAGGGCTAACACTAATGTCAGCCAGGCGCTATCCATGACAACTGCTACAAGGAAATGAACACATTATCTTCCTCACTTAGATGAGAATACCTGGCTCTGATTTCTTGAGCATCTTGAATTGCAACTGTAATGATCAAGTGCTGCCTGAGATGTGACAGAGTAATTAACAGATATATGGCAATATGGAACAGTCTCTCACCAGTCAAGACTGTATTTGACTATAGTAGTATTCCTCCTCCCTTGCAATGATTGACATGTTTGTTCACTGTAACCACAAAACCAACGTATATTCAGGTAAAGCTAAAGGGCTACTATAAAATAATGCCTTTTAATTCTGTTCAGCTGTTCACTTTTGCTTCCCATTAGAGCTGCAGTGTCTTAGGTGATCGCTTGTTGTAATTGGTGCTTAAATTTACCAGATTAATTGTCTTCTGAAGCTGAGTGGAAGTGCTTTTATAGCAGAGAGGTGGTTTAGGAAGTTACTCAGTGTTTAGCTTATTATTTCCACTATCCTGCTTGGTTGCCAGTGTTTTTTGTCTGGGTTACGTATAAGGATGAGTGCTGGCTTGCTCAGACAAGACAGCTCCTTTTTTTCTTCAATTTTGAAGGAATTTTTGAAGTCCAAGGTAATATGCTAAGAAAAAAGTACAGAAGATTAATGAATTAAGGTAAAATTACTGCCTAAGTGAACAGACATATCCGGCCTTTTGAAAAAATTTAAATTCTTAACCGACATAACTCTTTATTTTGACAAAATAGCACAGTGCCTATAACAGGTTTTATTCTTCTCTTTATTTTTCAATATTTATGCATAAAACATTACTCCAATGACTTTTATGTATGATTGTGGAAAATAGCAATTACTAAAAGGGATTGTTTTCTAAATAATTTAAATATAAAGAAATTAGCCCTTGTTAAGTAATAGTTGGCTTTTCTTCCTAAATAGGAAGACTCTTTATTTACTAAAATCTCTGACTTCATTAAGTGAAAGATCATTTAGAAGTCAGTTAAATGTAGCTTGAAGTTCATAATTTCCCTTAAAAACAGTTTCATTGTGTTTCTTCTTTCATGACTGTTGATTTTTTTACAACTTGGGTTCTTTTTTGTTAGCAGTGACTTCATGCTGCACGATCACTGAGTAAAACATTAATTACTCAAATTTAGAAAATTATTCCAGTGTTCAAGTATAAAACTAAAATACTCAACTCATTAGTATACTGTTAGGAATGTTGCTGTTGTCTATGTTATTTCTTATGTTTTTCGAACCTCAGAAAGTATTTGGTATCCCATTGTGCTGTCCTGTGACTCTGTTCAAAAGGTATAATAATCACTTTAAACCAATTAAAACCATTACCCCTTGTGCTATCACAACAGGTTGTACTAAAAAGTCTGTCCCTATTTTTCTTATAAGCTCCCATTAAGTACCAATAGGCTGCAGTAAGGTCTCCCCAGAGAGGAGAGAGGTCTCCACACAGAAATACTCTCAATCTCTCAGCCTTTCCTTTTAGGAGAGATGCTCCACCCCTCTGATAATTTTTGTGGCCTCCTTTGGACCCACTCCAACAGGTTCATGTTTTTCTTGTACTGAGACCTCCAGAGCTGGATGCAATACTCCAAGTGGGATCTCACCAGAGCGAGGGGCAGAATCACCTCTCTCAAGCTGCTGGCCACACTTCTTTTGATTGCAGCCCAGGATATGGTTGGCTTTCTGGGGTGTGAATGCACATTGTTGTCTCATGCCCAGATTTTCATCCACCAGTACCCCCAAGTCCTTCTCTGCAGGGCTGCTCTCAATCTCTTCATCCACCAGCCTGTATTGATAATGGGGATTGCCCTGACCTGGTCCAAGACCCACTTCTTGGCCTTGTTGAACCTCATGAGACTCACAGAAGCCCACTTCTCAGGCCTGTCCAGGTCCTTCTGGATGGCATCCTGTCCCTCAGACTTGTCAATCACACCACACAGCTTGGTGTGGTCTGCAAACTTGCTGAGGTACCCTTGATCCTACTGCCTCTGTCATTGATGAAGATACTAGACAGCACCAGTCCCAACATAAACCCCTGAGGAATACCACTCATCACTGGTATCCATCCAGACATTGAGCTGTTGACCACTAACCTCTGGATGCAACTAACCAGCCAATTCCTCATGCAGTGAACAATCCACCTATCAGATCCATATCTCTCCGGTTTAAAGAGAAGGATGTTGTGGGGGACTGTGTCAAAGGACTTACAGAAGTACAGATAGATGACATCCATAGCACTTCCCTTTTCCACTGGTGTAGTCCCTCCATCATAGAAGGCCACTAGGTTTGTCTGGCAAGACTGCCCTTTGTGAAGCCATGCTGGCTGTCTCAAATCCCCTCCCTGTCCTCCATATGCCTTATCATAACTTTTAGAAGAATCTGTTCCATGATCTTCCCAGGCACAGAGGTGAGGCTGACAGGTTGGTAGTTCCCAGGGTCCTCCTTTCTACCCTTTTTAAATATGGGGGAAATGTTTCCCTTTTTCCAGTCACCAGGGACTTCACCTGACTGCCATGACTTTTCAAATGTCATGGAGAGTGGCTTGGCAACTACATCAGCCAATCCCCTCAGGACTCTGGGATGCATCTTGTCATTTTTCCTCAAGTGTACTCTTTTCCTGTACTCTTCCCAGGATAGCTGTCCCTTCTTCCACTGCCTGTACATCTCTTTCTTCCCCTTTAGTTTGACCAGCAGGTCTCCACTCACCCATGCTGGTCTCTTGCCTTCCTTTTCTGATTTGTTACTCCTGGGGATCAAGAGCTCTTGCACTCTATTAATAACATCCTTAAAGACCTGCCGGTTCTGTTCTGTTCCCTTGTCCCTGAGGGCAGTTTCCCAGGGGGTCCCACTGACTAACTCTGAAGATCTGGAAGTTTGCTTCCCTAAAATCCAGGCTCCTGACTTTACTCTTTGTCTGACCCATATCCCTCAGGGCTGCAAACTCCACCAGTGCATGATCATTGCAGCCCAGGCTGCCGCCAGTTGTGATGTCACTGATTAGTTCTCTTGTGCTGGTGACCATCAGGCTTAGTATCACATCCCCTCTGCTAGGGCTGTCTGTTACCTGGTTTAAGAAGTTATCCTCAATGCACTCCAGGAGTCTCCATGATTGGCTACAGTTCACTGTGCTGTTTTTTCAGCAGCTGTTGACGTGGCTGAATATTCAGTAGCCAGGGCCTGTGAGTGTGTCTCCAGTAGCTAGAGTAAGAAGGCTTCGTCAATGGTCTCCCCTTGATCAGATGGCCTGTAGTAAACACCAACCATGAGATTCCCTTTGTTGCCTTGGTCTCTAGTTGTTACTCATAGAGTAACATAAGCTTTCAACCTGCTCATGGTTATTTTTCAGAGACAGCTCTTCACACCCTATCTGTTTGTTGACACAGAGGGCAAGCCTGCCCTGAATGAAGTGTAGCCATCAATAGCTGCACCGCACTCATGGGATTCATCCCACCATCTTTCAGTAATGGTAACTACGTCGTAGCGTTCTAGCAGCACAGTGGCTTCCAACTGCTTCATATTTATACTGTGGACATCTGTTTTCATTGATAGGTTTTTTAACATTTCAGTAGTCATCTGTGAAGTTCTGTTCCTTTTTTCTTTTCATTCTGTGTCCTGATTTTTGTCAGGCATGCTGGAAAGAAGTAGAGGGTTCAGGCAACATGGTAACTCTGAGAGTCTTTTGATTAATCTCAAATACGTTTGATCAACAATGTATCAGTTGTTCAGAATATTTCAGAAGAAGCAGTTAAATCTGTCAGATACTATAGGTATAGTTCCATGGGATTTAACCAATGATGGTCCCAGTTGGCAAGATCCTGTCCCTATTCCTCATCCCAAATTTATATACCTGTTTTCTGCTTCACACTGATTACATTTGAATGCAAAGTGAGTCAGAGGTCGTTGGAAGGAGGGACTGCAAAAACCCAGCTTTAAATCAGTTTAAACTGTGAGCGTGTGTAGGGATTGAAGTCTATTTTCTTTGCTGTCAACCATGTGGGTCTTTTCAGTTAAACTAAAAAATCACCTCGGTAGGGCATTCTAAGTAGTTATAGATTTTTTCATATAAACATCTTGTTAGGCATGATAATGTTATTAATTTTTAGTGACATTGGTTCTCAGGTTGCCAAAGTGTTTTGTAGCTACTATAGATTAATAGCGATTAAAGGCAGTAAAATTTTTAGATCACAGAACGTTTGGTTTATAGACTAGTAATTTGTATTTATTCTAATGCTTCACAGAAGCATACAGTCTTCTGTTTTGAAGGTCCTGAGTCAAGAAGAACGTGCCTCTCTGATTATTTTCACCAGTTAATCATCCGCTGCTTAAAAGAAATAAAAAAACCCTACCTAATTCCTGATTTTGAATGAATTTTGATTTGTCACCCAATCAATAGTGGTGTCATTTCTGCTGAGCAAAATTGAGGAATCTTGTAGTTCCCCAGCCATGTTTCCTGTGATGGCATAAGTCATACTCGGTTTTTCTTCTGATAAGTTTTCTTTGTAAAGGCATTTTCTTTGATTCTTAAACCATTTTCTGTATTCTATCCAAATTTCCATTTTTCTCATTAAATATCAGGGTCATTATCTTGGGCACTTCTCTACCATGTATATATTTCTATATAGGTTTAGTGTCAAAAAGTTTCTTCTCAGATTTTAACTACAGTGGGTGCTTTAAAGCTTTCTAATGAAGAAGGTTATTTGAGTTGCTTTTTCACTGTTACTCATTAAATGCTTTTCAGAGTTTGCTTTCCACATTACAGCCCTTCATTCTGTGACCTGCTAGAAGTTTGACTTTGAATTTGAATGTAGATTTTAGTGTAATTCAGTAAGCCAGAGAAAAAACAGCTTTGAATAATAGCCAGTTATTTACAAGCTGAGAGATTTGCTGCTGATTTTTGTGAGATATTCCTAAAGTGACAAAACTCAGAGAAGTGATACATGTTTCTGCATGTAAATATAAGATATTTTGAATGTAACTAAGATAAAAACCCGTTTGTGCTAACTCATATGCTAATAGGGGGAAGAACCTTTTGGCTCATACCAAGATAGATGTTAGCTAATTTTAAGATCCAACTCGAGATAAGTGACAAATTAGTATGCTAATGTAAGTGACAAAGTAAAAAAATTAGTGCACTAACCTTTTGATTTTATGTCTTAATTTTATTCAGATATCACGATGCAGACATCAGAGACTGGGTCGGATACAGGTTCAACTGTGACTTTACAGACATCTGTGGCTGGCCAGGCAGCAGTGCCCACACAGGTTGTACAGCAAGTACCAGTTCAGCAACAGGTATGTGGCTGTTAGTTTTGGGAAGATTTGAAAAAAAAAAGTTTCAGGGCAGATAGTTCTTCACAATGTAGTGAAGAACTTGATTTTGTACAAAGCTGCTACATGAACTCTTTTGCTCTGCTTTTATCAATTTTATTTTGTTGAAAATGAAGTAGCCAGAGGCAGACGGGATCTGTTTTCCAGATCGGTTCCTTAACTAGAGCATCTGACAAGTCACAGTAGTACATGTACATGATTTGAACTGTAGGTTATTATGGAATTCATGTAATAGCTCATAGAAATTTACCTTATTTTACTGAATATTTACACTTTTTCCTTTAAATGATGAATAATTAATATGTTTCTGATATTATTGGCTATATCATTTCTCCTTTCATTGGGATGTCCAAATGAAAAGCACTGTTCTTTGCATTTCTAGGCTTTACTCCCTAAAGATCTTTGCACAATGTCATAGAATGGTTAGAGTTGGAAGGGACCTTAAAGATCATCTAGTTCCAACCCGCTGCCATGGGCAGGGACACCTCCACTAGACCAGGTTGCTCAAAGCCCCATCCAGCCTGGTCTTGAACACTTCCAGGGATGGGGCATCCACAACTTCCCTGGGCAACCTGTTCCAGTGCTTCATCACCCTCACAGTAAAGAATTTCTTCCTAATATCTAATCTAAATCTCCCTTCTTCCAATGTCATGAAGGTATTTGTTGTATGGGTAATTTATGATGTGCATTCACCAAGGAAGTAAGAAGACTTCTGTGGCAGACAGCACAGTGTACACCTCTGTCACATGAGATAGTCATTCACCTATGCAGCACCTACAAGCTTTGGAAGGAGTGGTGGTTGAAGAAAATGGGAAGGAAAAAGGAAAAGTACGGAAGGGGAAAACAGGGACTGGATATGAAGGACTTTTCTAGAACACACAGGAATTAGCTGTCCGTCTGATGTTGTTTTTACTCAAAAACTGACTTCATGGTTTCAGAATCAATAATATGAGAACTATACATAGTTTATTGAATAGTGTAATTTGTTTCTGTGCCAGTAAAGCACTTTTCTCTAAATTAAATTATTCAGCATTTGTTAAGTTTAATTCCAAAATTCCAGGTGGTGTGTTTTTATGTATGTATTCCACAGTCTCTTACATTTCATTAACATTTTTTTTCTCAGGTAGAGACTCAATTTATAATGCCTCATAGTTCCATTAGTATAGTTTCTGCTTCTATCTTCATGTAACTTTTAGAGTGCAGGCTTGTTTTTAAAAAAAAATGATTCAGGAAAGCATTAAATTTGGACTTAAAAAAATTTATTTAAATGCTTATATTTGTGTATTTGCTCATAATTCACCACTACTGAATAAATAATTATTTGAAATACTTTTTCTGAAGTACAGACTGTTAAATAGCTTGCGGTCTCTTCACTTGAGCGTTGATTAGGATAGAGACTTCTGAATACTATGCTAACATTTAAATTGAAGCATCCATGATGCCTAAACTTAGCTACTTCATAGGAGATTTTGTCTGGTTAACTCTTTATTAAGGTTTATGAAATGCAAGGCTGCTTTTCTTTATGAAATAAGATCTGGATAGTTTGTCTGAATTTTATGTTCTTTCATGATGACTGATGTTTAATAGATGTAGTTTGTGTGATTTGTTCATTGTTACTCCTATTTCAGCTTTCTGATAAAGGAAGGCAATTTGTTAGCACTACACAGTTACTTGTTTTAAGTGTATTATATATAGGATGGTCTAATATTACATACTGAATTTTATCCATTTGAAGTACTCATCAGTGTGAGGGATTGGAGATTGGTATCAAGTTAGTGGCATATAGAACACTTTTTAGTGTTGTGGTTCTAATCATCGGGTTGATTCAACTGTAAGGATAGAATCTTCTCTGCATTTCTATTCTCTCTTTGTCACAAGCAAATGAAGAATGATCAGGGCTTTGGTGTTTATAAACTTTGCTTGTGCAAAGTTTCTGCCTTTCTGAAATCTTGTAGGATAGAATTGGCTCCTTATTTTCCCATATAAATAATGCATTAATCTTTGTCACTGATTGTCCGTATCTTTTCTGAAGTTGTCCTTTCCAGTTGTCCTTTATTAATTTAACACTCATGTCAAAACAGAGAAGTGCAGGAGTGGATTCATTTTTTCATGCTTGATTATACCTTAATGAGAACAGGAAACTGAATTTTTTTTATTACACTACCTCAGTATGTAAAACTGTCCCTGATCAACCATACATACATCTCCTTTAGTATTTGTGCTTCTGAGTATACCCTTTTATTGAATACTCCATCATTATTTTGGATTATTTTTCCCTGAGGGGATATTAGATTATAATTTTCCATCTGACTCTTTAACACTGACCACAGGAATCAGCATAATGTTTCAGACAGGAAAGCAAAGGGATAACCCAGCCAAGGAAGAGGCATTTCTTAAAAATTTTACAGGGATTGCAGATGCAACAAGAATGTTGGGTAATTCAATGCAGACAGTATTGCAGTGATTAAAACAGGGTATATGTAGGAGATTTGTATAGAGAGGATAGATTACAGATGCAGATGTGTGGTGATGAGAAGAGGAAGAGTGAAGATGTGAATGTGGTGTGCCAGCAGGAAATGTGATGAAGAATGCAGGTGGGATAGTTAATTTCAATTGTAGAGTTAAAAAGAAAAAGGAATATCAAACATTGAAACAACTGCTGTGTTGAGGTGTAGGTGTGATTTGCCTTGAGGAATTATCTGTGTATAGGTAACATTTGCCTAAAGTTAACATAATCTTTATGTACGTTTGATAACATTGGGCCAATATGCCTAAAGAAAATAATGAGAAAGAGTGCTAATTTCATAAAGTCATTCTTTTGATGGCAGAGGGAGGGTTTATTATTTCTGCATATTTAAAGTTACCAATGTTAAAGTTGGAGGGTGAGTTGTAGGGTTTTTTTTGTTTTTTTCTATAGTTTATAAGAGAACTATTTATAATGTCAGCTGTATCCAAAATATGTGTGAATATTCATATTTGGATTATATTCTCTTTTGAGTATAATTCACTTAAACAATAGGACACTTCTTGAATTTTGTTAAATTCAAAGATACTGCTGGCATCTCACTGAGGAAGCAAGACTATGTGATCTTCCTCAGAGCCAGCTGGAGAAAATGATCACAGAATCACAGAATCTTCTAGGTTGGAAGGGACCTTAAAGATCATCTTGTCCAACCGTCAACCTAACTGACAAAAATAGACACCCACACAACAAACAAGGAACATCATCACTAAAACATACCTCCCAGCGCTTCATCAACCTGTCTTTTGAACACCTCCAGGGATGGTGCCTCAACCACCTCCCTGGGCAGCCCATTCCAATGTCTGATAACCCTCTCAGTGAAAAAATTTTTCCTAATATCCAGCCTGAACCTACCCTGGCGCAACTTGAGGCCATTTCCTCTTGTCCTGTCGCCTGTGACTTGAGAAAAGAGACCGACCCCCACCTCTCTACACCCTCCTTTCAGGTAATTGTAGAGAGCAATAAGGTCTCCCCTCAGCCTCCTCTTCTCCAGGCTGAACAACCCCAGTTCCCTCAGCCTCTCCTCATAAGACTTGTGCTC
>NW_015094508.1:2959505-3029004 GCF_001431845.1 Calidris pugnax | reverse complement strand
ACTCCATTCACCACCACTCTCTGGGTCCGTCCCTCCAGCCAGTTTTTAACCCAGCAGAGGGTATTCCCATCCAAGCCATGGGCAGCCAGTTTCTCCAGGAGGATACTGTGGGAGACTGTATCAAAGGCTTTGCTGAAGTCCAGATAAACAACATCCACAGCCTTTCCTTCATCCAGCAAGCGGGTCACTTTGTCATAGAAGGAGATCAGGTTTGTCAAGCAGGACCTGCCCCTCGTGAACCCGTGCTGGCTGGGCCAGATGGCATGGGTGTCCTTCATGCGTTGCATGATGGCACCCAGGATGATCTGTTCCATGATCTTCCCAGGCACCGAGGTCAGGCTGACAGGCCCGTAGTTCTCTGGATCATTCTTACGGCCCTTCTTGTGGCCTGTCGATGTGCCTGTCATGGTGGGGCTGCTCCAGCTCTCCACCATCTAAAACTCAGCCTCTCCTCGTCGTGAAGCCACGATCATCTGATGTTCGAAGATGCTGAATGCATGCATGTCAACCAGGAGGTTTTCCTTCACATCCTTGCAGCTGTTAGTGTGTGCAAAGCTGTGAGTGCGCAGCAGGTGTGCAGGTATCTCATGGCCACAGAAGCCCAACAGATCCACGCCATCAGCATTGCTCCACTTCTCCCATCAGCAGGACCCTCTCCAGGAGCACTTTCAGAGTGTGATAAATTTGGTGTCCCGCATTCCTACAGAGAGGGGAACAGGTCTGCACCTTCTCCCAGTTTCTCCAGCAGTCCGGTGGTAGGGTGTGCACCAGTACCAGACACCCCATCCCTGGAAGTGTTCAGGTTGGATGGGGCTTTGAGTAACCTGGTCTAGTGGGAGGTGTCCCTGCCTATGGCAGGGGGGTTGGAACTCCATGATTTTTAAGGTCCTTTCCAGCCCAAACCATTCTATGATTCTTTAAGTGTCTGTGTATATGCAACAATTCAACATAAGCAGAAACTTCTGTGTTATCATGTTTACAGTAATTTTTTAGTACTTTTTAGTGAATAATGCCATTTTAAATTATTTTGGGTTTAGTTAATTTTAAAGTAGTGTATAGCATTTCATTTTTCCTAGTGAAGTCTTTGTTTCCCCTGTATCCATTCTTGTATATACACCATGCTTAAATGACATCTCATGCATACATTAATTTGGGGGTGTTCTCATGGCATCAGTGCTTTATTTATGCTCACAAAATGTATGATATCTTTTTCAAAATGAAACATTTTTGCTCTTGAAGAAGAGCTAGTGGAATAAGTGGAAAGGTAGACTAAGAGCCTTTTTCCTACAGCTGTGTTTGTACTGAAGCATCCTGTCCTTTGAGCAAACAGTGAAAAAATAACTTTTGATGTTCTCAGCTAAAACAAATCCCTAGTTTGCATGTAACTAGCATAAATGCAGAGCTCATAGAAGTCTGCTGTGGTGCTCCATAGATAGGAAAAAAAAGGTACCATTAAAGAAAACCTGGGCTTCCCCTCTGATAAAAGTGGCAGTGGTGGCAGCTGGTTTCATGCGGCGCAGCAGCTGTCACTGCTGAGGTGGGGTGGAGGGGAATTGTAAGGGGACAAACATGTCCACATATAAGCAAAAAACAACAATAGTGAGATCAAAAAAAGGTGGGAGTAATTAAATTCCCTTTTAATAGCCTGAGGAGTTTTCATAATCTTTTGTTTCTTCAGGTATGGGTATTTTTCACTAATGTATCATTGCTTTTTCAACGGCACTCTTTAGTGCAGTGCAGTAAGCTTCTAAGGATTCAAAATTAGCCCCACTCTGTAGTTTACGCCATGCAATGTGGAAGGATCAGAGAAATAAAACTAAAAATAGTCATATAATCTATTTTATAAAAGTATATCTATGCATCAGAAGTTGAGCAAAGCATTTCATCATATTCACCATACACAATGGCCATCGCGTTCACAAAGCATTGTATCATTAACTACAGATGCAGGCTTCTGCTAATCAAAATTGCTCTTAATGCAAAATCATGTTTAGCATATGAAAAACATAATCATGAACTGACATAAGCCATTATATAAATATGAATGTGCTTAGAATATTACAGCGTGTACTATTTATGTGTTGCTTGCCAAAAGTAATCCAGACTGATGAAGGTACAAAAATTATTTTTATCTCTGAGAACAGAAAATGATACACATCCAAGTCGTTTGCATAGGCACTGTGGATAATTATATGTTCATTTTTAAAAAGAGTTTAAAAATCTGTATATATTTTGCCCTATTGTTCTACTCTTTGCTTTGAACATAAGCACTTATTGGAAATCAAAATTCTCTCTTAAATTTTGTTTTTATGCTTCAATGTAATTTGTGAATTTAGTATGCTTTTATGCACTTGATTTTTGTTGACAAACTCTCATAGATACAATATAACTTAGTCCCTCGTTTGTTCCTCTGAGTAGTATAATTAAGAATGTAATTTGTTTTTCTTTTTTTTTCCCCTTCAACTAGTAGTTATAATTACATGTGTATATTGAAATAGATTTTCATTCACCTCTTGTTCTCCTGGAACGTTTCAGCTGCTTACTTCTAATCCTATTTCAGTTATTTATTTCAGGCTAGAATCACTGAAGCAAGAGGAATAAAAGATCTTCTGTCTGACTCTACTTAACTCATTATTTCCTATACAAGTCAGTTAATTTTCTGTTTTCCAGCCAGACAATAAGAACAATTATCATGACTAGCTCACCAGTCCACCCCAGAACATACCATTTTTGAACTTGCATACTGTCACTTTTTAATAAATTGTATTTTCTATTTTTAGCCTGAATCATTTAATTCTTGGAGTATTTTTAATATAAGAAGGACATTTAGGTTTAGATCTCTGTTGAATATCCTCTCTGTGATCTCCAATTTTTGCTCTGCCTCAAAAACTAAAGAACATAGCTGATACAATTCCTTTAACAGCTTAACAAAAGGTGCAGGAAAAATGATAAATAAAACAGAAGAGAATAAATTATTTTATTTTTTTTTTTTATAATTTCCACAAAAAGTCTATATCATAACCAACAACTTCTCAAATAATTTTCTGCTCATATAGAGTAGATATATGCATTTTGTTTCTTCCTGTTGTTGAGGATTAAAAAGAAAATTTGGAGGCACTAGATTTCATTCACATGAAAACATTTTTCTCAAATGAAGTAAAATAGGAAATAAAATTAGTATTGGAGCTATCATATAACAAAGATTTTCAGCATGGCAGAATTTTCATATACAAGGCCATCCTAAAGGCCACTTAGTTATTTTATTTGTCATTACTTTCTCTACCTTAAGGTTGTTCCATACATTGCAATACAATGTGTGACTAAAGCTTCCCTGGGCACCATAATTAATTTAACTGTAGCAGTACTGGGTTTCAGAGAAGCTGAAGCAAAATAACTTTTTTTGTTTAAAACTGTCTTTTTTTAATGCCATATTGAAAAAACGCAACATAATTCAGCTTCGTTGTTAAAATTTAAAGGAAAAACATTTTGATTTACAAAAGATCTACAAATAGATAAGATGTTTTAATAGCACTGCAGTGTATCCATTCTTAAATGTTGATTTAAAAATTAAGTTACTTTATTTGCATAAACAGTCATGACATTTCTAGTAGTACTGCATATTAGGTTAATAAAGAATTTATATTAAAATGATGAAAATTTGAAATTAATCGATAAAATTTTAATTTAAGCACTTTTTGCTATTTTGTTTTATGGTAAATTAATTTTTTGTTGTTGTTGTTCCAAATCAGAAAATAAACACATTTTGGAATTTTTCAGTTTCCTGTCCAATAGACACTGAGCTTTGATAAAATCTATACCACTTTATCCCTGCAGTACCCTCTCAGTTCTGATGTAAAGGTCTTGCAGTGTCCTGAATGTGTTGGTTTTGAAATGGTAGCGGTTTATATCTAAGAATAATGGGAAAATATAATACCTTGTATAGAATGAGAATGTGATGTGTATTTACTGACAGGCAGTTATTAATATGTGTTTTAACATATTGTAGAGTTCCAATATATCAGTATGCAGGTTACAGGGAGAAGATCACATTTCCTTTATTAATAGAAGAATAGTGTGGTATTTTTTAATAAGGAGTAAGCCATATCCAGAGTGTGTGAATAGGGAATGAAGTCCATTTTGGAAGAGGTTGGACAAGAACATAGAATCCATACTGACAGCAGCGAAGCATAGTTAACGCTTAATTTCATCCTTATTATGCTTTCCAGTCAGTTCTGTCTTTGGCACTGAAAGTGTGTATGCTCTATGAGCGTGCATCTTCTGTGTTAGGGCTCCATTTAGCAGACTTGCAGCACCAGTATTGTGTAAGAACAGTTACTTTCTCTGCTGTTGCTATTACATATAGTCATTATGTACCTATAGGAATTATAGTGATATATAGTAATTATGAGAACAGAATTATATTGTTTATAAGCCATTACGTGCACTGAAGCATTAGTCCTTCTTTACTGTATCCCATATTTCTGGTGTTCTTATTTTCAGGTACAGCAAGTGCAGACTGTGCAACAGGTACAGCATGTCTACCCAGCCCAGGTTCAGTACGTGGAGGGAAGTGACACAGTCTACACTAATGGAGCTATGTAAGTTGGCAAATGTTTGGAATTTGAATGTTTACTAAATTTATATTTTTAGTTAGATTCTACTAACGAGTATATTTTAATTTGGAAAGAAAGGTCTTTTATTGTCAAAATATTTTTTTAGATGAAAAGGTGAATTAACAGTGTTTGTTTTTTTATTAAGGCAGAAATTTTCTGCAAACAGAATTCATGTGACTGTTCTGGTTGGATTTATGTGAAATTACATATACAGCATAGTGGTGTTTGAAAAAGTACCTTTCAGTTTATGGGTAAGTTCTGGCCATAGGATGTACTGGGTAACTTCTGACCTTCAGGACAGAAGGCAGGGTCTTCTGTCTTCCTAGCTGCAATCCTAGTGGCAAATGCATAGAAAGGTGCAGCGGCTGCAGTTACTGTTTAAAGAAAGTAGTAGTGCAATCTCATTCCTGTGTTTGTTAAAATTAGATAAATATTTTTTTTTCCAAAGGCATGAGGAGAAGTGGAGGAAGGAGAGTAACATTGTCTCCTGTTGCTGCTTCTTTAGCCTCTTTTCTGCACCTTATTGTGCATTTCCTACTTCACTCAACATGGTTTTCCATCATCAACTGCCTTTCTCCAGTACACAAGCTTAGAATCATAGAAAGAATAATCTGGGTTCAATGGGATCTCTGGAGGTTACCTAGTCTAATCCCAGATTTATTGCTGCACCACCTTTGAAGTAGTCAGACATCAAAGTAGGATTGTGTTGCGTGGTGAAGGAGTTTCTCTACCTCTTTTTTTCGTTTCCCTACCTTTTGCCATTTTTGCTGTGTTACTGGCTTTAGGGAGAAATGCAGTTTAGAAAGCTACTTTGTTGTCTGCAGGTACTTGTGTTTGTTGACGGTAATCCAAAAGTGATTCAAAAGACAAGTATTTTTTGGATCAGAGACTTCTGATGCTAACACTGGCAGCATTCTTTGGTCAGCAGCTGTCTCTGCTAATGTTTTGCTTAATTAATTTTTCAAACACTGTCTTGTCTGTTTTCTTCTCACTTGTAAAGCCTAAACGATGTATCTTAAATATGCATTAGACTTCCCTGTTGTACCGGTTTTCACTGAGATAGAATTTGTTTTCTTCATAGTATCTAGTCTGGTAATGTGTTTTGGACTTGTGCTACAAACAGTGTTGATAACGCAGGGATGTTTTAGTTCTTGCTGGGCAATGCTTACACAGCATCAAAGCCTTTTCTGCTTCTCACGCTGCCCTGCCAGCAAGGAGGCTGGGGGCACATGAGGAATTGCGAGAGGACATAGCTGGGACTGCTGACCCCAGCTGACCAAACGGATATCCCAGATGATATGACATTATGCTTAGCAATGAAAGCTGAAGAAGGGGTTTGGAGATATGGTGTTTATCTTCCCAAGTAATTGTTAGACATGATAGAGCCCTGCTTTCCTGGAGATGGCTGAACCCCTGCCTGCCAATGGGATGCACTGAATGAATTCCTTGTTTTGATTTGCTTGTATGCATGACTTTTGCTTTACTTACTAAACTGTCCTTGTCTCAACACCTGAGTTTTCTTACTTTTACCCTTCTGTTTCTTCCCCCCATCCCAGCGTGCAAGCAATGGGATGCGGATGGAGTGCACAAGCAGCTGTAAGGGGCTTAGTTGACAGCTGGGCTGTAAAGCAAGTTTTTTCACAACTTGTCCTCTCTCAGACCAGAACAAGTGCTATGATGCCAACTGTCTCCCATGGGGCTGATGTGCAAAAGGGAGCATGGCAAGTATTAGGGCTGTGTTTCCACCCCTGGAGCTGTTGATTCCAGGAGTACGGACACACCTCCAAGTAAAAACAAACTATGGCCTGCACACTGCTGCCAAAAGGTTTGAGAAGAACACGTTAGGGATGTTAATTGTAGCATACCACTTGGCTGCCTTTGACTCCACTTCATACTTGAGTTCTAGCAGTAGCACTCAGTGGCAGCATGGCTCCATTGTGACCATGGTAGATTAGGCTGCTGTTAGCCTCCAAAAGAAGTCATTCTTAAATAGGCTATTATTCAAGTTTCTCTTTTCATTTATTGCTTGAAAGCTCTTAGCACGTGCATGTTTGGCAGTGTATAAGATGTGTACCATATGACTGCTTACTGTCCTTGGAAAAAAGAGAACCAAGTGTTACTGATTGCTCAGTGTGAACCTTCAGGTTTCCATGATTTTATTGTGTTTCTGAATCTGAATACCTTTGTCAGTTTCTGCAAAATCAGTCAATTGGATATAAAAGACTTCCTTAACATTGTAAGAAAGCTCTCCTTATCAGGTAAGCCAAATCAGATTGTCTTTCCTTCGTATAGAAGAAGAATTTACCCATGTTGTTGTGAATTACAAGATTGTGAGAAGCCAATTTGTTGTTCAGTACTTTTAGGAACATGAACCTTTCTAAAGATTATGGCTTTATTCTTGGAGAATGGGACCAGTCTGTGTTTCTGCTCAGAATTTTTAAAGACTATATATTGTGAAACACACTTTCCCATATACTTTTATGCTCCAGATTAAGAGTGGAAAAATGTCATTTATGTAAATTAAAGTCATTGAATATATATATTACATGTTATAATTCCATATATTTGATAGATGAGGGAGAATGGGGCTCTAGGTTGCTGATGGATAGCTTCCTTCAGAGATTAAAAAATTGTTTTCTCTTTCCTGTTTTTATCATTACCTAAATTCTGTGGTTTAAAAACAAATTATATTTGTTTCTCCTCTTCTTGTTTTGCAACTGGATTAACTTGTTCAGAGCTATATCAATGTGGGAGTGACACTTTAGAATTTTTGGAAGTGAACAAAAAGCTTACCATATCCCTAAACAAAGCTGGCATAGACTGTGTCAAGTTCTGCTGTGACAGGAAACACAGAGGCCAGTCTCTTTTGTGCTAAAATATTTAGGCAAGTGATTGCAGTTCATCTTTTTATATTCTTCATACTGAAATCTGTGAAAGATGAGCCTTGTGGAACCTGACAGATTCACAGAATTATGTTACAGCCAGTTTGTCCAGTTACTCCCACTCCAGAAATTATCTGTTTCACTGTCAGAAAATTGGGTAAGGTTTGTAACTGGTGCGATTGACTAGAGCGATCACTGGTTTGTCTTTTGAGTTCTTTTACTATGATTATATGTTTGATTTATTTTATGACCATGCTAAATCAAAATCTTAATCATAACTCAAGATTAGATATAGGATGCTTTCATAATCTATCAAGTTACAGTGCTACTCTATCCATGGAATAAGAAGTCTGCAACCCATAATTAAGGTGGAGACTTTAATTCAGCATTTAGGAATCTCTGGAATAAATTTTACAGCCTGTCTGATGAATTATTATTTATTTCAAAATAAAGCGCTTGCAAATTTGCATCGATTTAAGTCCATATATGATAGCAACAAAGGATGCAGTTAGAATATACATGAGGAAAGAATTACTTGATACTTTTGATTCTAAAGAAGTTTGTCAGGGTTTCATAGTCTTTGTCAAGTGTAACTGTTGTATTCTTATAACACAATTCTTCCCACACATTTTTTATCATGATTTGTCTATGCTTAAAAGTTATTTGGTTTTATTATAATTGGAGACATAATGATAATACAAGAGGTGTAACTTACAACTTGTCATATACATTGTGTAATATGAGAATATATGAATTATGTTTTCTGCATTTGTGTCTGGTTAATAACAATTTTGCTTGTCAAGCATGTCACTCTATCCTGAAACAAAAATGCATAATTGTTGCGATGACATGTGCAGTCTTACCTGGCAGTTTAGAATTGATAAAGAATATTATGGCTGCACCTATATTAAGAAGTCAAGTGAGTCCTCTATACTAGACATGAACTTTCTTCTTACATAAATTGTACAGTATTAATCAAATGTAGCCATTTGCCTGATGATTCTGGTGTGGTAAAGAGGGTTTTAATTGCTGGGATTGTCCAAGAATTGCTATTGCTGTTGCATCCAAATCGCATTCTTTATCAATTTGTTGTACTACGATTTGTGTGGTTTATATGGGCAAAACACACCTTATATGCAAAACCAACAATATTGCTCTTATTGAAATCTTCACTGTCAAATCAAAGAATTGTTATCAATACAGTTGAAGTTGTTGTCTTCCTGGCACTTCGTAGCATCCATCCCTTTTTCTCTGGCAGTATCCTTACTCTTCAGCTGACCTTCTGCTTATGAAGGATAACGGCTTCCATCTGAGAAAGGGTTACAGTGAGTTATCACCATCCCAGGTGCTATGCCTGGAGAAGTATGATAGTTGGTGAGGGGACTCTCTACTCACACTGAGTCTCCACCAGCTGTTCTTAATATGCTTTCTAGTAGAGTCTACACCTTACTCGTTCTTTATTGATTTACATCCTGTGGTGTGTTTTCCATTTGCTGGGTACTTCTTGAATACTGTCATGCCACGCTCATGATTGTCTTTGCTACACTTTCAGTCTATGGTCATGGATTGTTTATTCTACACAGAATAGCTACTTGATATTACTGTCTGTTAGTTAAGAGCAGCGCATCAGCATTTTAAGGATAGTTTTATACCACACAATTGTAGGAGGCTAAGCTAAAATGGGAACAGATTTAGGAACGTTTATCTGATTGATTGACAATTGCTGTTTCAGCTAAACTGGAACAAAGCTCTAGGCTAGCACAGACAAGTCTAGACAAAGAAAGCCTGACAAGTCCAAGTCTTGAGGTCTTGCAGATTTAGTACAAAGCCTGTGACATGTTCCTCACGGTGGCAATACCGTATTTCTTGGACTATACGTCTCTGATACTGCATCAGAATTTTTAGGGGTCTGTTTTCATTTACTTCATTCCCTGGTTTCCAGGGTTTTCCTGCGGTTGTGCATTGTGTGTGCTTTCATTGCTTTATTTCCATGGGGCAAAAGATCTTGGATTGAGTATTAAAGATCTCAGTTCTTTCTATTGACAATGAATGCCAGACAGGAACATACTTAATTTTTGAATGGGACAAATAAGAATTTCCTTATATGGAATAATGGAACTCTATTTTAGGTAAATTTTATGAAGCGTTTTCTGGCTGGTATATTTTAAGTTGTCTGTACAGATAAAATGTATGTGCATAAAGCAGGCCAACTATTCACTATTACAAAGGAAATTGCTTATTTGAGTTTTTGTTCTCTGATTATAGATGAATAGTTGTCCTGGTTTGAGCAACACAAGACTAATTTATTTTCTAATGCTGGGGAAGACTACTTTTAGAAGACTGTAGTGTCTGAATTTGTGAAAATATTTACTTTATAGCCACCCAGGCTCTGTGGCATTCAAGGTCTCAGTGTTTTTGAGCCTTGCCAGGTGCAAGGATGAGGAGGAGCAAGACCTCGGTGCTTGACCCAGGCTGTCCAACAGGATTATTTCATACCATGAATGTTACATTCAATATAAATAAGAAAGTTTGCTCTGTAGCTCGCTCTCTCCCTTGATGGCAGTGGTCCAGAGAACTTCTTGCCTGGGTGCAGAGCCCTTCCCTTCCTCCTGAAGCCATAGCACTCGCAGTGTCCAACATCTGCTGTCCACTGCTGGGAGTGCACAGCTTCCTGCTGATGGAATTGGCTGAGTATGATTCTTGGATATTTTATATTAGTATCGGGATTGATACTGGTTCTTTGGTATTATTGTTAATTATTTAGTCTTATCCTGTTAAATCTATTTATATTTCAACCCTCCTGTTTCTTTGTTTTTCCTCAATTGCCCTTCCCAGGTGGGGAGGCTCCTTGGGTGATAGAATAGTTGTCTAAGTGACAATAAATTGTTATGTGTTTCTCAAACCATAACAGTAGTGTAGGTTTTGATCTTTGGTTTTAGCAGTTTCATTTGATAGAGGGGGATTGGTAAAACAATTTACTGTCATATTAGTTCTTCTGTCTCTGTCTTTAGATCAATTGAGGAGACTTTTGTGGAAGAAGGTTATTGTTTCATTGGGGTTTTATCTGTTATTAAAAAGCCCTGAATGAATTCTTGTTACAGGAGTAGATTTCTTTGTGGGGAGGCAGGAGGTTGTGTAAGAGACATGATTTAGCCCTCTCCATTATTATTTGGCTGCTTTATCATGTTCTGTTGTGTCAGTGTTAGGATATGTGTTACTTTTTCCCATTGCTTATGATACACCACCTCCAGAGGCTGCAGCAATGCATTGGCTGAGGTCAGACCTTCCCTCAGTGTTAGACAAAGGATTCTGTTCTCGGTAGTTTCTGTGAAGCTCACTATCATCTTTAGGACCACAGGATTATCCTACAATCTTAAAGGAGTTTGAGGATATTGTTCTGGTGTGAAAGACTTCCTTTGCTTTTATTCATGGAGGTTTTCTCCTGTATTGCAATACCATAGCATTATCATGAACACTAGCTACTCTGCATAAAATAATAATGTATCTTGACATACTTATTTTCATCTAGTGTTTTTCATATTTATATCCCAGGAAACAATACATTGGTTAATTAAGTACCATAAAAGGCTAATTTTCATTACATAGATAACAGTGAATATGCCTCTCTCTAAGCTATTTAGGTAATCCCTACCAAAACCCACAAGAGTAATTCTGAGGTTATTACTTGACAAGGAAGATAATAATTGTTATAGTAATTGTTTGTTTGAGTTACAGTTACAGAAAAATAACAAAATTGACACTGAATGGTTTTCTTGTTTGAATTAAGATGCTATTCTTGTGCAGCCACTGTGAAGGAATATTTCAAGTTACAATATAAAAGGTACATCTTCAAGTGAAACAATAAATTTATGCGCATCTGCCCCAAGGCTTGAATTTTCCAAGTTGGTGCATACAGGTGGTGGTAAGAATTCAGTAGTTTCTTACTTATTTTGCAAGACAGAGAAGTTACTGGAATATAATTTCAAGTTAAAACCTAATTTAAAAAAAAACACAAACTGCACTTAAGTTGTCTGAACTTCAAACCTGATTTGAAAATTTCCCATGTGGAGGGAGGACAACAGCAAGGTTTACTCTTTCTGTGCCATTGTTTTCATTTGTCTCCTTTCTTCTAAGTGTCAGTGTCTTTGAAGAGACAAAAGTACCTCTAAAAGATAAGCTCAGTAACATTATGTTAGTGTCCATAATACAGTGCAAGACATTGCACTTCATTTGTGTGGTAATGCTGGGGTTTACTGAATTTACCAATTAATTATTTTCTGGTTTCATGTGTCAAAAAATAGAATTTTATTAAGAACTTTATATCGCCACTCCATATGTTTTATTTCTAGCCTTATATTTTGCAAATCATTACAAAATGTATGTAAGCAGTAAGGCATAATAGGTGATACCTTGAACTATTGTACCTTGCAATCCTAGTCCAACTCATTCTGGTCTCATTTATTTCCACTGTGGGATCACAACATTGAACACAAGTTCTGGGCTTGCTAAATTGAATTCACACGGTGTCTGACTTTGTGTGACTTGCTGTCAGGGTAAACATCATTTAGTTTGCACAGCCTTCTGGAAACTAAGATTATGAAGCCTAATTCCTTAGACTTCAAACTTTCTAATAACTCTGATGAACTTTCTAATGAAAGATGATCTTTATATGCAGCTGTTGAAGATAAGCTAGGAGTGCTTTTACAGCCTTTGTGATGGGAAAGAACTCGTTATAAGATATGTCAGATTATTTGAGAAAGTATTGCATGTTTGTGCTACAAGTGCTATGGATAAGAAGATCCCTTCCTTATTTCAAGTTACGCCTTGTGTGTGCCTAAAGGATATAACATTGTATTTTCCTCTTTGCTACTGTTTTATGTTGAGGGGTCATGTTACAGTATGCACATATATACAGTGTGACCTTAAAACCTTTGAGTCACTGCTTTCCAAAACATCATCTCATCCAGCTACATTTTTAATTTACAGTTGAATTAGTTTGTATTTTGCTCTTTGCTAAGTTGCAATTCCTGTTGCATGTAATAATAGTGGTTTTATCTCACTTTTAATTACCCTATTGATCTCTGTTGCTAAAGGTTTGCTTAGTCATCTCCAATAATCAGGGGTTCTAGAAGAACCTGCTGGTTGTTGGAACAAAGGGAAGAGTTTGTTTATCTTGGAGCGTGACCCATTGTTGTACCCCAATGATTTCTCTTGATCCATTCATACGGAGCACTGTTACAAGCAGATGTAGGTGCTCTGATACAGTCGGTCCTCATTTAGAGACTATACATGATACACGGATCTAAACAAGGTAAAAGCAAACAAGCATTTCCTTTTCTCTCCCTATTCCACACCAAGCCTGTGACTTAATTTTCTTGTGAAATTTTGAGCATTCTCTAGGGTTTGCATTGCTACAAAAAACTACCTCTTCAATATCACTTCTGCAAGTCAGGCTTGCATGTTTTGGACAGTCTTTTTCCTCTAGCCATGTCTATTTTGACTGTCAGCAATGGCCCTGTCCTTTCGTTCCTTTCCTTACTGATACCTGATACTGTTACCAAGTTTTTATTTTCCCTTCTGGGAGAAATGACTCTCTTCAGTCCTGTGACAATCATTTCCATGAACTGTTTCCCCTGACTTTCCGTTACTATATTTTCCTAAATTTCCCTCTGCAGCATAGCACTGTTCACATTCTGTAAATTGTGTGATTCTGAGGCAGATGCAACACCAGCTCTGCTAGTGGTTATCTTCCTTGGCACAAGATACACAATATCACCATGTTGGGACAACAACAACTGTATCACAAGGTATCACAATGATGCTTTGGCTTGACAAAAGAGATTAATTGGGACCTGCACGATCCTTAAACACATACATACATTGTTACAATGCAACAATCCACTGATTTAACTCTCAAAAAAAAAAAAAAAAAAAAAAAGGATAGTGTCCTCTTTGTTGACATGGAAGAGACTTGGAAATGATCCCAAAGTTTTTGGAATGTTTCCTTTAGAATTTCTAGGAATATGTTTGGTTTTCCTTGGATGAGATGAGAAATAGTTGGGGGGGAGGGGAAGCTATTGAAACTTTTGTGTTTATCTTTTGATGTTAAATCTTTTGCAGCTTTCCAAAAAAAAAAAAAAAAAAAAAAATAGATTAACTGTCTCCTTGAGCCTTAGTTCCTCACAGAACTATTTTGCACTGTTTTCAGTAGAACGCAAGGCATTTCTTTTAGATGAACTTTAAGTTTCTTGCAGCTGATCTTGAGGCTTTTGAAATACTCAAAATAAAAAGGAAAGTGTTGAAGTAGCTTAAGGAGGGGTGAGAGAAAATAACGTAGTAAAAGGCTTATGAAACATTTAGGATTTGAAAACTGGATAGAAGGTTTCAGTAGCCGAATAGTTTGTAATGGTGAACTGTTTAATGAGGACTGAATGTTTCATAGTTGAAAGTGATTTTAAAAATGTTACTGTTGCATATCTTTAACTTCTTTCATTTTTGTGACCATTTTACGAGTCACATTTCTGTTTTGATTTTACTTCTTAAAAACCAAGAGCTTTAATGAATTTAAAAACAATAGTTAGCATAGTATACTTGAACACTGAACTCTCTTGGCTGACATTTGTATGAATTGTTGGCAATTTTGCAACATGCATAGTATGCAAAATGTGTAACATCTGACTAAAATTCAAAATTTTATTGTCAGATTTAAAAAAGTTAAACAGATGGAGCTTTATAGATTGCTTTGCAATATGTTAATAATTGGATGAGCTCTTTCTGCCTTGTGTCCTCTTCAGGTAAGACTGACAAATTTTTCTGTAAGGTTTGGTGGATACTTGGTTTACCATTATCAGTGAATTAGCTCTGTAGTGCTTTGGCTTGATGTTATTCACTGAGGAGGCAAGGATTATTTGCCAATCTAATTTAATTTGGTTATAGCTATTGTACATACGTTTCTAGAATTATAACATTTCCCTCAACTAAATGAACAATACAAATAATTTCTTTTCCTTTTGTTTTCTTTTCTTGAAGCCGATCAACAACTTATCCTTACACAGAAACCCAGATGTACAGCCAAAACACTGGGGGAAATTATTTTGATACTCAAGGAAGTTCTGCACAGGTGACAACAGTGGTGTCGTCTCATAGCATGGTGGGCACTGGAGGGATTCAAATGGGTGTCACAGGAGGACAACTCATTAGCAGCTCAGGAGGGACCTATCTGATTGGGAATTCAATGGAAAATTCTGGTCATTCAGTGACTCATACAACGCGGGCCTCCCCAGCGACAGTAAGTATTTCAGACTGATGCAAAATCGTTGGGACTAGTTTCTTGGTCACTCAGATGTTCTTGCAGACTGACACAGTTTTTGTGACAGAATGTATAGCAGTATTATGTTGTACTACGTAGTACTTTTGGTAACGTAAGAAATATATATGTAAATAAGATACAGGAGTTAGAATTCTGTGAAAAATTAGACATGAAGACAGACCTTTCCCTTGGCAGATTAAAAATATATACATTTCATAGGTTAAATTTTTGCATTCAAGTAATATTACGGAATGCTCTGAGCTGAATATTTGTCAGGTTGGGAACTAAAACAGCCTCCTTTAACATTTTGGTTTTTTTCTGGCAACATAAGAAGAACACAGTGTTGTTGAGTATAACTATGTTAGATGTAAAAGTTAAATAATTTCAGTTACAGATCTGTAGCTGCCCTGCATTTGCTCTGTTTGTTTGCCCAATATTAGCGTAGGTTTAGTAGCTTATTTCAAAATATTTCCAATTTTTCAGAATACTGAGGTTACTACTTTTCACTTTAACACTTTTCTAACTTATCTGATATATCTCTAAAGACTATGCCAGATTAAAAGCTCATAGTGGAAGTGTCTTCCAGTGCTATGGGAAGATGCATTCTGTTACAACTGTGATAGGTAATACTGTGGACACTTAACACAGAACTTGGCCTTAAGAGCTTACTTAATCAGCCCTTACTTCGATTAGGTAAATGGGTTTATACCTAGTGTAGCTTTTCTGCATAGCCCTAATGAATACTTCTGCCTAATTCTTCTGGGTATTCTTGTCTGGATGTAGAGATTTAGGGGTAATGGGGATGAGGATTGTGAAACATAGAATAGGAAGAGTGGAAAACTACAATAAAGGAGAGAAAGCATCATTAATCGTACATTAATAGATTCATTGGTACGCAGAAGGGCAATGAAATTAAGTAACTTTATTCTTAGGAACCAAAGTAATGAATAAAAATCTAATAGTCTTCAATTTGAAATAATGATGGACACTTATGATAGCATTGGATAATTTAGATGATATGATAAAATGTCTTTATTTTGATTCTTAAGGTGGTTGGTATGGATAAATAGAAATTTTTTTTTACAGTGTAAAAAATTATTATTTCATCCAAAAACTGTGTAGCATTATTTCTGAGAATAAAAATTCTAAAGAGTCATAATTCCTGAGTATAGGTATCAGTAGTAGCGCTCAGCTAGCAATAGAGAATTTTGTATGTTAATTACAAAAAAAAAGAGAGTGTGTATTAACATTTGCCTACATTTTACATGACTTTAATAGAAAACAGAGCATCTGAAAAAAAGGAACATTCCCCTTTCAGATTCATTTAACTAAAATCAAGACTTTAGCTTGACTTTTTTCTTTTTTCCTTTAAAGTACTCTTCCATTTTACTTATTTGGAAGATCTTTTATGAATTTTTCACCTGACTTTATAATTGCCAAGCATAGGAAAAACAACTAGTTTTCTGTAGGCCTAAGTAAGGAATAGGTCTTCTAGATGGAATGAAATTTGAAAAGTGATGTTTCTTTAAGTACTTAAATGGCAATAGTATTCCTATGTTTTCTTAGTTGTTTTAAATTATTCTACAATTAAGTACAAATATTGCCTCTTTTAGAGATCCTGGTTTTCTCCTTAGTCAATTAAGAACAATTGCATTTTTATCTTTTTCATGTCGTGCTGTAAGTTTTGTTTTCTTCGCTGCAACAGAATTCAGTCAGTGGAAATGTGGAATCAAGTGGTGCTTAAATGCATCCAGGAAACACGAATAAAGAGTAGTGGACTTACTTTGAAGTTGTATATCCTAGAATTATTTGAACAATATCAAAACTCCATGCTGTATTTTGTAAAGCAAAAACAGTTTTTATTTTTTTTTGCTGCAATTAGAAATGAAATTTGCCAAAATTTAACAAAATCTGAGGTTCATTCCTTCAGTATGCCTTCTCTTCCTTTATGTGTCACTAATCCAGCCTGTTTTAGTTGCTCTATACTGCCATATCAACTAGCTTTTAAGAACAGAAAAAAATACTGCTAATTAAATTACAATTATTAAATTGCATTTTAAATGCAGTTAATATTAATGCTATTAAATTTATTAGTTTCCTTTGCTTTTTAAGGTACTATTTATTTTGTAAAGTATAGTTCCATCAGTGTGAGACATTAGACTATATTAGAAGAACATTTCTTGCTAAGGAAGTGGAGCACAACATGATTTTAGATTTTATAATTTTAGGCTCTTGGTGTGTATGGTTCATCTGAAATGTTCAAGAGTCAATTAAAACACAAATGTTCAGCTTAAACTGTAATTTTAAAGCAACAAAGCTGGTTTAATTTTACTAGAGGGCATAAATGAACTATGCAAAATAGAGCAATGTAATATTTTATTTGGATTGCACCTTGGATAGGTAGACCTTGATTCACTTGTGATCCTCATTTCATCTTTACCATCATAACTTTTTTCATTTTTGTATAGAGAATGTATTAGAGTCATCAAAGTAACATGTATCCAGGCTGGTTTGCTAGTATAATACTCAGAAAATATTTCCAAGTTTTGAATAAGTTTGGAGAATTTGCATATGGAGACAAAGTATATAGACAAGTTAATAACAATTTACTTACTAACACATGGTCATCAGAAACTCTCTTTTGCCATAGAGGTACTAGTTCTGTTTACTCTTTTCACTGATAATTTGTTTTGTTGTTATTCACCCTCACTGATCAAATCATTACCTTCCGTAACAAGCAAATCAATTGTATTATTCATGTTATCCATTTCTGATACATCTAGCTTAAGTTAAAAGAAAAAAACAAAATAATTTGGATTAAAAGTCAAATGTATAAAAGAAGTCCATTTTATTAACTGTGTCTTAGATAAACAAAACTTAAAAATCTGATTTACTTTGTACCATACGGTATGCTGTTTAGTTTATACAGAATTCAATAAAAGAGACTCAGACACATTTTACTTTAAGTCTATCTTAACTTCATTTTCTTTGTGGTTTAATGTAATTCTGAGTTCTGCTTCAGGTTTAATAAAGAGCTAATATATTGCTTGTTACATTTAATTCATTTTAATTTCTGTCAAACTTTCATACAAGAAAGCTGTCCTGCTTAAGCTATAGCAGGCAATAACAGTGTTTTTGTAGCCAAAATATTAAGAACCGTGCGCTATGAAAACTATTCCAACAGTATTGGTTCATGTTAGTATGTGTGAAGAACATTTGTTAGCATTTTCTTTACTCATTTTATTTTCATTAAGTTCACTGCTTCTTCACATGATATCCTTTGCTGGCCTATTAAACTACTTCTCTACTGACTAAAAAGGATTTTTTTCACTAAACCAGAAAGGCATTCAGAGTAAAAGACCTTCTATATAAAATGTTAGGTAGAGAAACAGCTTTCCAAAATGGCCATTTTCATGTGAATATATGTGCATTGGTCAAGAATATATTGTGATTGCTTTGAACAAGAAGTGATTTACCCTAGCTGGATGTCTGTTTGAAATGTTGAAAACAATTTCAACAAAATGTTGAAACCTGTATGAAAGAGTCATATATTTGGTTTCTTGGCAGCTATCATTAAAGAAGGGGCAGCTATATTTAAGAGACTAACTAGAAAATTGGATTGCCGTGATAATAATGAAGTCTAAATTGCCTTCCTTTTTTTTTTTTTTTTTCATATGTAAATGTCTTCAGGACTGTTCCTGTGATAAAACAGGATTATTTAATCAACATATTTCATAATATCATAAGGTTAAAAAATGCATATAGTCTCTAGTAATAAATGTTTGTTATGCTTGTCAGCCAGTGAGAGGCTCCCATCTATTAGTTTCATTTTCTAACAAGCTTTATGACTGATCTGCAATTACAGTTGTCATTCATCAGTCATCATCAGGCATAGGAGGTCTCTACTCATGCTGTTGCAGAAATTTATCCTATTTCCCTGCAAATCTGAATGTGCATGAAAATAAAAGCAAAATTAATATGGAGGTAATGTATCACCACAAATTATTATTTCTGGTAGTGGGCACAGTGTGCAAAATTTGCTCTTAACTTTAAAGGAAGACCTACCCAAATTATGTCCTAATTAATGGAGGGAGAAGAACAAGAAGTTAGAATAGTGTAATATCATATCCTGATAGTATAATTATAGTGGACGTATTGGAATTCTTTTAAGAACAAAAATAACAGATGTTTAAATCGTCCATTAAAGGGGTAGGTTTTTGGAAAATAGTTTGAGGTGAGATTTTCTTTATTATTCTTTGTCTTGGTAGAGGACCTGTTTTCTTCCTCCATTCCCCAACTTTTCCAGTATTTTTATTTAGCTGAATCCATTTTAGCATAAAACAAACATTTCTAATCAAGTCAAAGATGCGCAGATTTTTATGCTTTCCTGGCAAGATATTTACTTATAACTTCTTCAATTGAGTACAGTGACATCTTTTGTGAAAAAAAGGCATCCATTACCAGATACAAGAAGGCACATTTAAAACACATCTATGTCATATGAATTAACTGTAGGAAGTTGGAAGTTTAGAGGATTTGTGGCTCTTGTACCTTTATAAATCACTGTCTTCAAGACTTTGGATTTTCCTTCAGAGCTGTGGAGCATCATGGTTTCTCCGTCATTCTTCCAGAGGCTTCAGTCTAGCAATTTGCCCAAAATAACTTACGTCTTTCTCTGCCCCTTTGAGCACCTTGCTGATCCGCTATAATATCTTGAATTGAGACTGTGTCCTTTTCACAAAACAAGGAATGTGGGGAAAAGGGAGAATGACACTAGTGAGGTCTGCCCCACCTATCCTGTCTGCATTTTGTCTTATGCTCCTTATTTCTCTTCTGATATAGTCTTGCTTCACCTTTCCATCATTAGCTTTTGGTGTGTTTCCTGCCTAAAAGCCCTGTCACACCTCATAGGTTGTTTCCAGTTTGGGCAATAGAATATTTAATCTGGTATTTGTGTAGCAAAAATCAAGATGTAGTGTTATTGACAATTCAGTTTATTCCAATGTAGCATTCCAATTACTGGTGAAAAAATATTGTAAGAAACACAATAGATTTTAAAAAAAAATCATAAGGTATTGAAAATAGGTTATTTTGAATCTGTGAGAAGTATTTCTGTTAATTCCTTCTATTTGAAAATGCATAATCTGGATGCAAGATGACTTGCCACTGATGTTCTCATAACAGTCTGATTATCAATGGCATGAAGGCATCATCTTTGTAAAGGATTGGATTTTTGTATCTGTTTAAATACAGGTTTATTCTAAAATGGCTACCTGGCCTCTCTCTCTAAGGCTGTCTTGCCATAAACATTTTCAAATTGGGTTTTAATAATAATCTGTTCTGTTTAATAATAATCAATTCTGTTTTCCTGTGTGAGTAACTGTGATGTGCTTCCATGTGATTTTCAGTGTTAGGTGGAATGTGTATGTTCTAGAAGTCCTTATAATTAGCTAGACAAGGAATTTTTTTTTTGTTTGTTTTCCTTTTTTTTGTTTTCCTTTTTTTTGTTTTCCTTTTTTTTGTTTTCCTTTGAGTGTTTGTACAAAATATGGAGAAAAAGACCACAAAGACAAAAGTTTAGAATCTGCTTGAACATGTATATAACAGAAATGAGGTATACAAATAACTGGATAATCCAGGGGACAGATGGTGAATTCTTCAATTTCACCGTATATTTGAGAACATCCAGTAAGGAAGATAAACGTGGGAACCAATGTTTCGTTTGAAAACTTGGGAAGGAGAAAGTAATCTGACCTGAAATCCAAACATTTTTTGTTTTTCTAGCCTATGGTTGTTAGGTGTGCTTTTCTTTTTACCCCTATGTTGACTCCATGTAATCTTTTGTAATCACTGGAGAACATACTACATTCATTAGTCAGTATGCACTCCTTATGTACATGCAAACTAGTTGAGGTGTGCATTTTCAGCGGGTATTTTGACCAGTATCTGTTATGTATATTGAACTTGGATGTTATATTTACAAATTAACCAATTCTAGGGGAAAATCCAGCCCTTTTTTCAAAGTGCTTAAGGTTTATCAGCATTCTTTTAAGGTCAACATATGTCCTATTTGACCTATATATATATAGGTCAAAAAAAAATATATATATTGACCTTTTAAGGTCAATATAAGTGTGGTATTTTAATACCACACTTATTTTACATCTTTTTTTTGTTCTTCTGTTTCTGCATATTTACCTTCCTTTCATTCCAACAGACTTTACAAAAAAAGTATCTTACTTTCTATCTTCATAGTACTGCTTCATTCTCTTAAGCAAAGTTTCATCAAACCTGTTTACAGGTGGTGCTACAGCTTTGTCTATTGTGAGGAATGCAAATCTTCTAAATTCAGTTCTTCCATCCATAAAGGCTGGACCCAAGTTCTGTTAGTGTGGTCATTACTATTTCATTTTCAAGCTTCTTTTTTCCTGGGCAAGCTTGTCCGCTGAACAGAACCCTCTGGCATAAGTTTCAGAAAACTGTATGACATACGTGAATACTCTGTCCTGAAACTGAATTGAAAGCTACTGTAAATAATGTTTGTGGCACCCTAAAAGAGTGTGTTTGTCACATTTTGGAAAGCCCTGAGTACATTCAGGTGATTCATGATGTGTATACACCTTATTTAGGTAAACACAGTTGTGACCAGTACCCAGGACTTAGCTAGTTGTACCACATTAATCTTTCCTGTACACATATGATGGATTTGTAATTCCTCCGTAATGGAGGATGTGATGAAAGCTCCTTTAGAATTTCACTTCCTTTAATGCCTAAAAGGGCAAATCTTTGCAAGTGGATAATAGGCTGGATAAAAAGTGGATGAATGGTTAGGTGTCTATACAGACAGAGGCAGGAGATACCTTTTTTGGGCATGATGGAACAATGTATAGATTCCACCTAAGGTTGCCTGCTTCGCTGTGGTTGGAGAGTGGTTTGCAGATGCAAACAGATAAAGAAAATAAATTGTAGGATATGCAGATTAATCTCAAAACCTCAGGGCTTAAATTTCTGTGGATTTTTTTCTTTATGTTCTGACCACCTCAGAATAACTTACTATAAATACGTTGTGTTAATTCGTTGAATCGTTAATTAATTAAATACTGGAACTTGTGTCTTCTTCCTATTTCTTCTTCGTAAGAAGAATGTAGTTTTTATCAAAGTGGGTTTGGGATAGGTATTTGCTATGTCTGTGCTATACACATCTGAGACTATTAAGTATAAGTTGCTTTTCTAGTAACATGTTAATGAACGCTCAGACATAAACTAGCAAAGTACAGTTAGTAACTTCCAAATCAGTAGATCACATAAAGAATGAACATTACAGGATTCTGGATGCGTATACTGGGATCAAACTGTTGATTTTTTTTAACTCCAAGGAAGTACCCTTACTCATTAACAACTGTGTTAAGTATAAGGCAGTATTTTAGTTGGCAAACAAATTGCAGGAGAATCATAGTTTTCATAGGAATCATGCTCTAATATAGGGTCTGCTCCTGTTTATGTTACTGATTATCATTCCTACCAGTAGTGTAATGTTTAACATGGTTTAGTTGCAGTTGCAATGGGAGTGAGTGTACATTTCAGTTATCGATCAGAACTTTCTAATAAATAATGCTTTTAGTCTTGTTAAGAGAAGAATAGGAGAAATGTAGGACTGATCTCATAATCAATTAAATAAATAAATGTGTAATACTTGTTATCCTGTAGCCTTTCAAATGTGTACATAGTTAGTTGTGCCTGGAATCTGTCACTGCTTATTGCTAAAAAAGCAAGGCTATCAGTCTTATATTCTGCATAAATACAAAAAGAATTTTAAATGTTAAAATTATTTTCATATTCTTTCCACAAAATATAAAAATAAAAGCCACTGCATTACCTAGGTAATTAACTTGTGTATGTGCTTAAATGGAGTTTTGAATAGAGATGAAATTATATTAAGTTTTTCTAGAACCTAAGTGAAAGTCCTTGGCCAAAACGTAGAACTTACAGTCTTGAAGGAACAGATCCTTCACATAAACTTTTTACTCAGGTAGCTGTTACTCCATATACACATGGTACTCTGTGTCACATAGATCATCTTGAAACCCAGAAAGCTGGGGAATAAGAGAATAGAATATTTCAGTTGTAAGGGACCTACAACAATCACCTAGCCCAGCTGCCTGACCACTTCAGGGCTGATGAAAAGTTAAAGCATGTTGTTAAGGGCATTGTTCAAATTCCTGTTAAACACTGACAGGCTTGGGGCATCGACCACCTCTCCAGGAAGCCTGTTCCAGTGCTTGACCACCATCTTGCTTCCTTATGTCCTGTCTAAACCTCCCCTGGTGCAGCTTTGAACCACTCCTATGCATCCTGTTACTGGATCCCAGGGAGCAGAGATCAGCACCTCCCCCTTCACGTCCCCACCTCAGAAAGCTGCAGAGAGCAATGAGGTCACCCTTCAGCCTCCTTTTCTCCAGATTAGACAAACCCAGAGTCCTCAGCGGCTCCTCAAAGGACATGCCTTCCAGCCCTTTCAAAGCTTTGTTGCCCTCCTCTGGATGAGTTCAAGGACCTTCACATCCTTCTTAAGTGGTGGGGGCCCAAAACTGCACAGAGTACTGCAGGTGAGGCCACCCCGATGCTGAATAGAGCAGGACAATTGCCTCTCTTAACCAGCCGGTGACACTGTGTTTGATGCACCCCAGGATGCAGTTTGCCCTCGTGGCTGCCAGGACCACTCTGCAGGGCTGCTCTCCGGCTGCTCCTCTCCCAGTTTATACTTGTGCCTGGGATTTCTCTGTCCCAGGTGCAGAATCTGGCATTTCAACTTGTTAAATTTCATCCCATTAATCACTGCCTGATGCTCCAATCTATCTAGATACCTCTGCAAGGCCTCCTGTCCCTCAATAGAGTCAACAGCACCTCCCAGCTTGGATTCATTTACAAACTTGCTAAGGATGCATTCAACTCCTGCATCCAGATTGTTGATAAATACGTTGAACGGAACTGGCCCTAGAACTGAGCCCTGAGGAACACCAATAGAGGAAAACATGAAGTAGCCAGAAAGTTTCAAAAAGGGCAAGATAAATGATATAGTGTCTAGAAAAACCTGTCTTCAAATCAAACATATTTTATGTGCAAAAATAGGTAAAAAGTGATTGTATAGCCTACATAGGAAGAAGGTTTCTGTCATTAAAGAGATATATCTGTCAGATAAAGCTGAAAGTTCATTTTATCAAAATCAAGACTAGAATAATGAACAAAATAATTAGTATTGAGAAGAGTTTCTCTTGAGAAGCTTGCCTTAGTAGGATATGATGAAGACTCATTTTAAATATAGATCACTTATCTTTCTGAGCTTGATGAAGTAATTAACATGTTTATTGGTGACCAACACTGCTGGGCTTATCCTGTGCAGTAAAAGTGAACACAGATTCATTGTCTTCAATGGCCATACTTAAGAAATCTACTTCGAGAAGAAACTCCAGCAACAAAAATCCCCGAAACAACAAAAAAACCAGTTTCTTTGACTCATTGTGTAGCACCAAAAACCATTGAAGTAATATGGCAGCGAGGAATGAGTGTTACCTATAATTCCACTTTTCTTCTTAAGTGCAATTACTACTACTTTTTAACAGATTTGCTCTCCAAACAGAAAGGCCACAAGTTGCAGCAATAAAATGCGGTAGTAGGAATGAGCAGCAGGAGGTGTAACTTTAGTGCTATCGTGCCACTGTGGACCAAGCATTGTGGAACAAGTAATCCAAGATTCAAAATTAGGATTTAAATATGCATATGGCCTTCATTGTAGCATTATGTTAAGTAGGGAAATGCTATGAACGTGGTATAAAGAAAGTTGACCTTACTATGATGATGTTTTAAGCTTGCAGTTTTTGTCATGCAGCACACTTAAAATTTGATCTTTCCTGTGTGATTGAACGCTTTGACCTCATAGTATTTTCCAATGAACCAAGAAGAAATCAGAATATTTAAAAAAATGCATTACTGCCATGTAACAGTGTGTTTTCTTACATAGTAATTGAGTATTTTTAATAATGTATTTTTTATAAAAAGGCTTGTATAGCTAATATTAAACAGTTGTAAGAGAAACCAGAAATGATTAGTCAAAGTTATTACCAAAAAATACTTGTTAGTTGCCCTGTAAAAAAGTGAGAAGTTAATTTTATATGTAGAGTAAATTAAAGTATCAACTGTAGTATTTTTCAATTAACTACTGCTACACAGAGAGTGAATTCAGCCAATATTGATAAATCATGCCACTAAAATTATGGACAGTACTGTAATATTTGAAGTAGGATAGGGAGGGCTCATTATAAAGTGTCTAGATGGAGAATGATAAGTGTTTTTTAAAGTATAAGTGGTGGTTTCCATTGCTTTCATTTTGGTCATTTAATGTAGCTAATTGATTGCATGCCTTTTCTTACTGCACATCCCGTTGTCTCTGTCATTTTCACTGTTGTTTTTGCTCTTCTAGCTCCCCAGTTAAATTACATTTAGGTTCTAATTTTTTTTTCTTTAATGCTGTTGTTATTGAACTGATCAAAATATCCATTGATATTAAAAAAGAAAAGAATGGGAATGGATGTGAGAGTATTCATACATTTGCATTTGAAGTAATACTACTTTGTACTTTGGTACTGCTGTGTTTTCCTTCTAAAAGGCAAAATTATTGTGAACAAATCTATTTTTCCAAAGTCTTCAGTCTGTGTAACTCCTGACTTACCATTTACTTTTGACAGCTGGGAATATTCAAAGGCAGCAGTAAGGGTGATGTCCTGTCCCAGTGAAGCTAGTGCTAGAAAACTTATTGGATTATTTGGGTTTGGGATTTGATTCTGTGATTCCAGAGAGCTGAAGTTTTGTTTCTAATTCAAATCTTATTGCAAGCTGTGCGTGTCCCTTTCTGATATAGTTGGAGGGAAAACATATGCAGGCCTTTCTTAAAATCATGTTTAGAGATTTTTAATATTATTTTTTTTAATTAATGACTTTTTTGTTAAATCAGGGTTATTTTAGTTTGAGTGCAGCTCACCAGTACTTCTAATCATTTAATTTCCTTAGCAGGTTGGAAGGTAAAATGGACTTAGAGGCTATGGTCCTACAATATAAATGCAAGCAAAAATGCCTTTCTGACCTGATTGGGGAATTTTGTGTTCACTGGGACTCTTAAGTGAGGCCTTTTAGTAGCAAAATATGCCCTAGCCAGGAAGAAAACAGGCATTTCTATTGATCTGTAAGCAATCTGTCAAAACTTCTCTGATCAGGCTTTTTTACTATCTCGTCTTGAGTCCTTTTTTTTAATGACATCTATTATCAGATTGAAATGGCGATTGAGACACTGCAAAAGTCTGATGGTCTGTCCACTCACAGAAGCTCTCTTCTCAACAGCCATGTAAGTTGTCTCTTCTTCACATACACTCTCTCTTGCTTGTTCTGCATGCTTAGCCTGCCTCTAAATGTTTGTTTTATTTTATTACTACTTCTTGCTCTTAATCTTCTCATCTTAGTTGCTTGTAATCTTCTACTACATCTCCCATGGCTTTATTTTGTCAGGTGGAATGTCTTTATGGTATATTGCAGAGTGTTACCTGTTTCCTATGCTCTACGCGTGTGCTAAAACAAGTTAACACATTTTACTGTTTTGAGGATTATAGTGTAAATGTCAAGATAAATTTCAAATAATTTTAAGTTAGCTGGCTTTTGAAATTTTAAATAAAGTTGTCTACAAAGCAAAGTCTGTATACCCTATAATAATTTTGGGGAGTATGAAGAGGAAGAGAGGAAACAAACAGCATGCCTGAATAATGTCTTTAGATTATTTTTAGGTGTTTCTTTATTTATTCTGAATAGAGAGTTTATTATGAACTGACTTAAGAATCCTATATATCCTTATGATGAGCTAGAAAAAAAAAAAGAAAGCATTATCTTAATTTGAAGTACACAAAGCTATTTTATTCAGTTGCCATTTGCTTTGTTCCTACTCTGCAAGTCTTACAGTTAAGAACTTTCCGTACACAAAGCTAAAAGATATTTGGGTAAAGACATGACCTCCAAATATAGTGATAAATCCATTATGTGTAACTTTAAAATAAAGGAGAGAGGCCCAAAATTAATTTTAAACTTATTATGTAAATAATAATAATAATAATATTGCTTTGTAAGTTGCTAGTCTTTCTTGACATGTTTTTGTAATTGATATTTGTTATTTTTGGTTTTTTGCCATGATGATTAGTTTGCATTTGTCTTACCTTTTTTTTTTTTTTTCCTTCTCAGCTTTACTAATTATATAAATTCAAACTCCTTTATTGTTTTACAGAAGAAATTTAAATTTGGGTTTTGGTCTTAATGTAAGAATATGGTGCTAGAGGACATCTCTCAGAAATCAAATTAAAAATCTATGTTTTAACAGGTTTAGGTTTTGGATTTTTCCTGTATGAGTCTGGTTATGTCAAAAGCAAAGCCAGAATTATTTTGCGGAAATTTCAAGCAAATTTTTTTTTTTTTTATTTAGAAAATGGCAAGTTGAAAGAGGAAAATCATATTACAAAAAGTTGTACAAAATATTGTACAGAAATACTTTTAGATTCCTTCTTGGATGTTTACAAAATCATTGTCTTGAAGATCAGACTGTATCTAAATAATTATTTAAATAATAATAGATTGTATCAAAATTATTATTTAAATGCAATTTTTAAAGGGACAATAACTTTGTTTGGCAAAGTGTCAGAAATCTATGTTAAGACTTGAAGTGATGATAATGTTGAGTACTATTATGAAGTCCAGAATATTGGCATAATACCAAGAAGAATTAGAAGATAAGCTGCTATGCCCCAGTAAACTATGTTCCACTTATTCCTGGTGCTATGCACTGTTCACAGTGTGTTCCTAAAGAGATTCACATCCAGCTGTTAAGTCTTATCATGATATGTCTTTCTTGACCTTGAAGATGTTTTCCAAATTATTCTGATAGGAATATATCTTTGACTCTGTGAGGGGGGGAAAAAAAAAAAGATCTCCGTACATATTTTTGTGGCAATCAGTGTTTCCTAGCCTTGGTCATTTTGTAAAAAGGTAACAGTCTAGATCAAACTTACTGAATGTTTTGCCTGTTTTTAAAGCAATGCTTATTGTCTTTAAACTCAAGTAAGAACAGTATGGAAGAAGTTTAAGTGTAGGTTTAGCCTTTGTCTCTTTAAACTGTTCTTGATTTTGACTTGTAATGGTTTGGTTTGGCATTTATTAAAATAACTGGGTTTTACCAATTTTAAAACAGAATTGTATGTATTCACTCTGCAGATGATATAATAATTTGTGGGAAAATACTAGCATTGGGATTGGGATTTTAGCCCTACAATACTTCCATGAGGTTTTCTAGGATTTTTTTTGGTTTTCCCCTTAATTCATGTGTGCTCATTTTAAGGAGTTTGTAATTTCTCATCTCTTTTCTTTCCTGATTTATTTCTGCATGAGATTGACTTCATTAGTGGATAGTTGAATGTTTTATAAAAATTTCAGATTAGTTTGAGTTACAATCAATTTAACAGGTCTGACTCTAATCATTTCATACCTTTTCCCATCTTACCCATACAGTATGCTAAATACTATGAATTAGAAAGCCAGGATTCAAAACTGAACAGCTCAGTTTTAAAATTATATTTCACCTTGGTAGGGAAGAAAAATAATAAAGTTGTTCACAATGGGTTTATGATGTTTTGAGATAATTTTACTTTTAAAATAATGTATTAACTACACTTTTTCTTCCAGCCTATAATCTAGCAAATAATAAATTCAAGCCTTTGCTACTAAGTAACTCCACCCAAGGAGCAAAAGTTCTTATATTGCACTTACCTTTTGATTTGGGTTTTTTGGTGTTGAATAATGCAAGTTATGGGTGAAATAACATATGTTAAAAATTCGTATCATTAATGAAGTGCACTTAAAGTGATTCATAATAGGTCAGAAGCCCTCTGAAGGAAAATGCAGAACTTAATTGGAAAATAATTATTTTTTGTTTGTCAGTCTTTTGGGATTAACAGAGTTTTTCCCTTTGGCAAAACCAGAAATATTTCACATTCCTTATCTGTTCTGATTAAATTATAGATTTAATAATATATGACAAATGTTATGTAAATGTTTCTAATACAAATATAGATGTAATAATAAATTTTAAATATAGATAAAATGCAACAGTTGAAAGATATAATTACCTTTGTTTCTAAGCCCAGACAGGTTTATGCCAGGTCATTAGTGAAACCATTTTAATACAGTCAGATGAAAGTTGACATTTATGATTATACTTTTTCTTCAGTTTTATTTCAAAATGCTGTACTCAATTTAGAAGCACTTATGAATGTTAAGACTTTTAAAATATGATAACTGATAAAAAGATGATGAACTGTACTTTTTTATTTTGTCTATGTGAAATGCAATAATGACCTGTAAACTGAACCAAAATTATTGTGTCTTGGAAGCATTTACTTCTTATTTCTGTATATTTTTCTATAGCTTCTGTTTAAGAAACATGGAAAAGTTATGGACATGATTTTAGTGAAAAGCAAATACGAAAATGGTGTTTGAATGGTCTAAAGTAAATTCTGTAGTGATGTTTTTTCATTTGCATTGGTGAATTTTCACCGTGACTGAACCATAGCTATAAATTCAATAGATGTTATCATTTGTACTTTAGTATGTAATAGTTCCGTGATAAAGAAAAGGTCAGAACTGAAACACTTTATCGCTTTTGCACAAATATTCATGTTCTTTGCACGGTATGTTACATTGATGGAACAGAATTTATGCTCTGCTTTTACAGAAAATAATTTTGCAAAGGAATAAGGAACATATAGACCATGTGTATCTTTTATTGTTTCTTATTATTTTGTGTTTTGGTTGTGCTAGTTACTGCTTTGGTGGACTAAATTGAAAATTATGACACATTTGTGTCAATATCTAGCTCATCAGAGTAAAAGTTTGTAGCAAGCTTTGAAGTCAATGTCCTCAGTTTGCATTTTCACTGGATAATCAAACTAAATCCAGAGTATTGGTATAATATCTTTAATGTACCAAGCTTGAATATTCACACTACTACTTTGCTACGAATGCTTAGGAAAACAGAGAACAAAATTCAAACAGAAAATGAAATCTGTGAGTCATTCAGGCTGTATCTCCAGGACAATTACAGGGAACTGAAACCATGACAAGACTGGGGAAAGATAAGGAAAATGTTAGCAATCAAAAAACTAAAACAGTGGAATTTAAAAGCTTCCTCAACCTGTATTATTATTGATAGATTGTGTCATTCTCCTGTAATGTTAAATCTAGGATTATTAAGTTGTCCTTTTTATTTTTTTTATATATTAGCGACAGCTAGAGGTGTTTCATGAATATGCACTACTTGGAAACTCCAATGATGTTACATAAAGAGTCTTCTTTTGCATGTGTCTCAAATTACCTACCTTCCACAATTATATGAAAAGGTTAATACTTTTCCAAGAATCTCATCTGTTCCTCCTGGAAGTCAAAGGCAAACAGGCTACAACTGAAAGACACTGTACCTTTAAAGCTTTATAGATGTATCAGTTATTTTCAATGTTATCTAGGTTGCTTTTTGACTTATGCAATAGCTTTTTCCTTTCTGTATCTGAGAGTAAAAAATATCCTATGTTTTTAACATCAGGAAAAGAAAAACAGTCTAATATTTCAGGTTTGCAGTTACATTAACTAACTATTTTTAATCCAAGGAGTTTGTCTTCTGCAATTTATGTGAATTACATTCATGATTACTTTATTTCTTTGCAGTACTAACAGTTTGTCGCCAGAACATAGATACCTTTTTCGCGTATTGGTGTGTGGTACTCAGTTAAAAATATTTTAAGAAGTGGAGACTTATCTGAGACCACAAGTGCAATGATTCTACTATTTCCTGCTAATTCTGAAGATCCTAGAGCACTATGGTATAGCTAGCATTTAAAGAATCTCTGAAGAAGTAATTGTTTAATAGACCTGAAGACTGGTTTCAAAACTGTCATAAGTTACTGTTATATGGCTAAGATATTTTAATAAAGTAATACTGGTTATTTTTTTCTGTTTTGTATGTGATATAGCTTCAGTGGCTTTTAGACAACTACGAAACTGCAGAAGGAGTGAGCCTTCCAAGAAGTACCCTTTACAACCATTACTTACGACATTGTCAGGAACACAAGTTGGATCCAGTCAATGCTGCCTCCTTCGGAAAACTCATACGATCAATCTTCATGGGATTACGGACCAGAAGACTTGGAACTAGGTTTGTGTTAATGAAATACTGAACTATAATGGAAAATAGAAGTAATAATTATGAGTAAGAAATTTGTCTGCTAGTCAGTAAGTACATAAACCCTGTATTTAAATATTACAGTGATATTCTGTCAGTTCTGTCTCTTAATGTTTAACAGCTTTATGCTTTTCCAGATGTTGTTACACTCTTACTTCTGCTGGTTTTGACTGTCTATGTGTTTACATTTTGATAAATACACTGCAGATTTTCATCAGTACAAATGAATCATAGCTTATTGTTTGGAAATTACTAAGAATTGTGTTTCTCCATAATGTAAGTTATGGAGAAACTTACCCATAGATAGGTTGTGTTTATTTGTATTTTATTTCTTTTACTCAAGAGGATTACAAAGTAAAATGCTGGATAATACTTAAGAGAGTGAATTAATTTCCCAAAGGTGGTAAAATGACATCCATGTAAAACAGGTATGACAGGAGAGTCAGGCCTGATTCGTGAGTATTATTTTCCAGTCAATGTAAATTCCAAAGTAAATATTATGTTGATGTGTAAAACTCGTGTTACTGTTCTTTTAATTCTTGATCTTTCCCAAAGGGGGAATTCCAAATATCATTACTATGGGATTCGTGTCAAGCCAGACTCTCCTCTTAATCGACTGCAAGAGGACATGCAATATATGGCTATGAGACAACAGCCCATGCAGCAGAAACAGAGGTAAAGTGTGAAATGAACATAAGTACTTACTGATATTTCTAGTTCATAAAGCTTTTACTTCTATTTATACGGAAAAGTTGAAATTATACAGCAACTTTTGTTCAACTTCTCTGCTGTGAAAAACAAGTTTGCTAGATATCCAGAAGTCACTGAAGGTAGGTGTCAGTCAACAGTTACCTAGAAATGGTTATAAATTTTCAAAAAGTAGTAATAATAAAGTGAGATACAATATGAGCAGACTTTTCTTAACCATTTCTTGTCCCACAATCTGAAGAAAAGCAGTAAGAGCTTGAATTCGAAATTTTGCTGGTTTTTTCGTCACTGTTTTATTTTACGTATAAGCTGCTTATAAGAGAGCTTATGAATAAGTTCAGTTTGGTGTTTATTTCCTCTCCCTGTGAAGAATTAATGTGACCGTAATGGTTTGCCTGTAAGTTCATTTAAGTATTTTCCCTCAGCATCTGTTGTTCTTGATGATCCTGTGAAAGCTCAGAAGTGTTTGAAAGCAGTGGCACAGTGACCACAAAGGGCTATGCTGGTGGTGAAAGAATATGTGAATATGCATATGAAAAATTATCTTGAACAGAAAATGTTAGGAAAAAAAAAGGAAATTGGGACATTTCTTTGAAATTAATTTATATTTGACTGATGTCACCAGCCTCCCATATTACCTTAAAGTGAGACATCTAAGGTGTATTTTCATGAAACTCACAGGTAGCACAGCAGTATATCAAGCAAGATAAATTTAGAGTTATAACCCCAAAAAATCCAATTGAATGAACAGTTTCGTTTGGTTTACTAACCATACTTTGTGGCCTAGGACACAACTGGCATATGGAAAACACAGCAGTTACAGCATTAAATATATATTAATGGTAAGATATGGGAGACTGGGACTGAGAATTGGGTCTGGGAGAATGAGGTACTGTGCATGGTAGGAGAAGATCAGATTGAAGACCATCTGAGGAACCTGGAGGTCCCATGGACCTCATCATGTCTGTGGGACCTGATGAGATGCATCCACAGGTCCTGAGGGAAATGGCAGATGAAGTTGTTAAACCACTGTCCATCATATTTGAGAAGCCATGGCAGTCTGATGAAGTTCCCACTGACTGGAAAAGGGGAAATATAGCCCCCATTTTTAAAAAAGAGAATAAAGGAAGACCTGGGGAACTACAGGCCAATCAGTCCCACCTCTGTGCCTGGCAAGATCATGGAACAGAACCTCCTGAAATCTCCACTGAGGCACATGGAAAATAAGCAGGTGATCGGTGACAGCCAGTGTGGCTTCACTGAAGGCAAATCACGTCTGACAAATTTGGTGGCCTTCTACAATGGGGTTACACCATTGGTGGACAAGGGAAAAAGGAACTGACATCATCTACATGGACTTGTGCAAAGCATTTGACACTGCCCCGCATGACACATTCTTGTCTCTAAATTGGAGAGACATGGATTTGACGGATGAACCACTTGGTGGATAAGGAATTGGCTGGATGGCCACAGTCAAAGACTTGAGGTCAACTGCTCAATGTCCAAGCCATTGGACACCAGTGATGAGTAGTGTTCTTCACAGGTTCAGTAGTGGGACCTGTGCTGTTTAAGATCTTTGTTGACATGGACAGTGGGATTGAGTGCACCTTCCAGGTTTTTTGATGACACCAAGCTGTGTGGCGTGGTCGACACATTGGAGGGAAGGGATGCCATCCAGAGGGATCAGGACAGGCTTGAGAGCTGGGCCTGTGAGAACCTCATGAAATTCAACTAGTCCAAGTGCAACGTCCTGCACCTGGGACCTGGCAATCCCAAGCATAAATACAGGATGGGCACACAGTGGATTGAGAGCAGCTCTGAGGAGAAGGACTTTGTGGTGATGGTTGATGAGAAGCTCAACATGAGCTGGCAATGTGCACTTGCAGCCCAGAAATCCTGGGCTGCATCAACAGAAGCGTGGCCAGCAGGTCGAGGGAGGTGATTCTGCCCTTCTGCTCTGCTCTGGTGAGAGCCCTCCCTTGGAGTACTGCATCCAGTTTTGGAGTCCTCAGCACAAGAAGGACATGGACTTGTTGGAGCGACTCCAGAGGAGGGCTGGAGCACCTTTCCTATGAGGACAGGGTGAGAGAGTTGGGGTTGTTCAGCATGGAGAAGAGAAGGCTCTGGGAGGACCTTCCAGTAGTCTTCCAGTTCCTGAAGGAGGCCTACAGGAGAGATGGGGAAGGACTTTTTGTCAAGGAGTATAGCGATAGGTTGAGGGGTAACAGTTTGAAAGTGAAAGAGGGTAGATTTAGACTCTATGTTATGAAGAAATTCTTTCCTGTGATGGAGGTGAGACACTGGAAGAGGTTGCTCAGAGAAGTTGTGGCTGCTCCATCCTTGGAAGTGTTCAAGGCCAGGTTGGAAGGGGCTTTGTCCAACCTGGTCCAGTGGAAAGTGTCCCTGCCCATACCCGAGAGTTTGGAATTCGATGATCTATCCAATGATAGATCGCTGATCTATTTACCCTTCCAACCCAAACGGTCCCATGATTCTACGATATAAGATCTTAACTATCTTGTAGTGGGCATTACTTGGAAGATGATTACATGGAAGACATGAGATGTCTCCCAATATGATCATGTAGGAAGTTCTTGTTACGGAAATCATCGCAGGGTAATATGGTAAGAAAAGGTGATAGATATTTACAAAATCTCCAAGCAAGCTTATTTTACCCGCTCAAGCTCACCCATGCATGCACACAGATAAACACACAAGCACACTCCCATTCATACTGAGTTCACACCAATCTCAAGCTTTGCTGCAAGAATCTGTAAAGATACTGATGAAAGATGGGAACTACAAGCTACTGGGTAATAGTGCTAATGTAGCCGTTACATGAAAAATACTGTGCTGTAGTAGAAAAGTTGGTTATATGTTATCTTCAATTAAGGCTAGCAAGAAGACAGAGGAGAATAGGAGAAGGAAGGAAGTGGAAGCCTCTATCACCTATCTGTAATAGTCACTGCAGGAAAGACCACCATGTTGTTATAGCTTAATAACAACAATGGCTTTGTTATTAAATCCTTAAAAGCAGCTGTCCCAATATACCTTCCTAGATGAAACTTTTTCTCTTTGCTCAGGAACTTGCATTGCTTACCTTCTTGTCTTTTAAGACACAGGACAGGCTGATCTCTTTACCTGCAATATCCAGCGAGGTACCCTAGAAATGGAAGCGTTGTTCACATGGTCGTGCTGGTGTACTATTTATACAAAGCAGTTCTGAGGACCTTTGTTCATCCTTGTCCCGGTTTGAGATATGAATATTGAAATATGAATATTGTCTCTGCTTTGCATACCATCAAACATGCTAGCAATACTTAGTAGGATATAAAAATTTTCAGAATGAATGTGTTTATCCAACAAAATATAGGAAATTTTTATTCAAAAATGGACACTCATGATCCACTAGTATTTTAAGTTATTTATACATAGTTATGTAAATCGAAAAACTGCAAAATTTTTAAATAGAAACAGGGATTTTTTAAACCAAGTGTGATGATTCCAGAAGATTTTTGTCACACTGGAATGTGATAATTATTATAGTAATATAAAAAAAAAAAGATTTAACAAATATATTAAATTTTTCCACAATCTAGCCTGTTTACTTCATTACAGGCACATGCTAGCATGCAACAACCATGAACTTTGGTCCATTCTCCTCTCTTTGTAGCCTTACTTCTTAATTTTAGGGTAGTCTTTGGTCATACAGTGTCAAGCTTTATTCCACATTTTTAATAATAAAGATGCTTATATTTTGCTTGATTAATTTTAATGGAAACTGAGATATGCTTCTGTTTTATAGCCTTCATAAGGTAGGGTTTTGGGGGAAAAAAGAAATGCTAAATATAAAAATGGCTTGATTTACAACTTCCAGTGCACAACTTAAAGAATGAACTTGTGTTTTTGAAACAATATTTCTTCCACATTTACAGAACATGCTTAGTATATAATTTCAAAGTTTGTTACGTCTGTATGCATTTTTATTATTGTTACACTAGTGTATTGAAGAACTCTAGCAGGATTTATTAAGAGATAACTAAAGGACTGAATTTTATAATTTGCATGATTAGTTTAACATTGCTCTTTCTTCAGCTTTGTTAGTATTTCTAAGGTGCTTTTTTCCTTTAATTCAGTGGTAAATTGCAGTCAATATACTGTGTCTGTGTAGTTATATCAATTCTACCATCTCTATCAGACACATCTAATTGGATAAACACTTCTAGTCCTTTTTGAAAAGACTGTAGACTGAATGTATGCTGCAGATAATTTTTCTTCATTCCTTTTCTTAATTTGAGGGTCATGCACCTTTTCTATTTGCATAACTTGAATATTCTAAAGTGCACATGTGTTCACGTTTAGAGTTTGTTCTGGGCTTGAATTCAAGGGTCTGAGATTTACCAGACATAAATTTCAGATGGAAGTTAGTTGCTTAGTCTTGGTTGTGATCACTGTGAGCTATGGGAGTACTCTGTCTTTGTTCCAGTAAGAATTGAAAACAGTAACTACGGATCACAGATAGGAACAGTCCTATCATCCAGGTGAGACAGTGGTTTGTCAACAACCACATATCAAGTCTTCAGGCACCTTTGAACTAAAGAAATGCAGTTAACGACTAGTTTTGGCTGGAAGATTATAGCTTATACCCTGCCTTTCAGCTGGACCTGCTGTATGGCTCAGACTTGCGAGGGAAGGCCTGGCTTGCCTCTGTCATCCTGCTCCTACATGTTTTCTAGGGTAGGAAAAAACTAGCGTATTTAAATGGTTGTATTATCCCTCAGTTCTGGATCAAACACAGAGAATAGATATTAGACAAAAGATTGATAGGTAGAAATAAAGTAATACTCAACCAAAATATTGTGCCAAAGATATTTGCACAGTTTTAAGTCTGGCACTAAACACTTGCCACCTTAAAGTACAATCTTACTGTGAAATCTTTTTCCCATAAGCATTCATTGTCAGACCATTTAAGGTAAATCTATCAGAGATACAATTCCTAAAGTCGAGTTCCATTTTTATCCTGTTTTTATTTAGCTCGTCATGGGTAGAAGCTTTTGGCTCAGAAGCTGAATTATCTTTATGACTTAGTCTAGGGAAATTGATATAGGTATGCTTGTCTTTTTTGGGGGGCATTCATAACAATGTATGTTTTAAATTCTATTTCTAGAAGTAAACCTCCAGCTTTCCAAGTTAATTTCAAATATATATTGCAGCTCTTACACACTACAATTATTCCTTTTTGTTTTCATTTATGGAAGCTGAACATTCAGCTAAGATTTTTTTTTAATAAATACAGTAACTGTATTGTTATCTACTGTACATTGTAACATTCAGCTAACACTTATATTATTGTTCTAACCAAATCATTAATCACTGCTTCCTATAGATGTTGTTTACCCTGTATATTTATTTTATGTAGAAAATAGTCTGTATTTTTTATTTTATATACTGCTCTCTTTCTTGTATTCTCATGTTTCCTGGATATACTGTTCAGTCAAACATTACCTTTTTTACCAAGCCACTCTGAATCCAAATCATCAAGTACTTATAGATCTTTTTAAAAGCAGCTTAAAAACGCTTGTGCTTTTGGACAACAGAGAAATTATGCATTTTTATAGTGGTATTCTTTTTGAAGATGGAGAGCAACGTATAACAATCCAACAGATACTAACATCTGTAAAACTGGGCTACAAGTTTGATATGGCCCAATATCCTAAAATGATAATAAGAGAAATTATAACTACTAAACAACTTCATAATGGAGCCCTTCAGGAAAAAAAATCACAGTCTTTTTCTTGAACAAGCACAGATATTTTCTATATAATATGATTATGGTGCTGAGGTGATTGCAGCTTAAAAAACTAGGAAGTTCTGTTTAGTCTTTGAGATCAGGCATATCTCAACAATTCTTATTGGACTGAGGAGAGATGTTTTTAAGGCACGCATTTGAAATTTGCATTCCTTAAATTTCTTTAAAGTTTTACCATGTTTTGTTTCAGATAACCATGCTTTTATTGAAATACAATCTCCACATAAAGCCTCCACTTTACATTGTATGACAACAGTACACTTGGAAGTGTTTTTATTTTATTCAAACACTAGAAAGCAACTAGTACAAACTGTTCTATACACCAAAACTTTCTTGTAACATGCAAATGCTTCTTAGGTATTTGTTAGTTGCAGCTTTTGCATCTTCAATAATTTTTTAAAACATTTGAGTTTCTTCAATTTTCCCAGCTGTAGTTTGTGTCGCCTGTGGTGTCGCAAGCTGTTTGGATCAACTATTGCTTTCTGCTAATTTTGAAAGCTTTTTTTTTTTTTTTCCCTCTTGTAGCACCTATGGCAACATTTTATTTGCATTCAGTAGCAAAATGCTTTTGGATACTTTACACATTGTTATGCATAAGGTCACGATTTGATTACATAGTTTGATACATTAACTCACTTTTCACAGATATCAGTGGACCTCTAGTGATAAATCAAAATAACAGATTTAAAATAAAAGTAAAATGGAAGTGAATCCTTATAGCTTAGTGTTTTTTCTTTCTAAAGCCCTTGTAGTTTGTTTTTAGCAAACCAGAAGGATAGAAACCTTAGCTTTTTAAGAAAAAGAGAGACTATTATAAATTGCTTAGCAGCATGGGTTGGATTTTTCAGAAAAATACTAAATTCTAAGACTTCGAGTAAATTCCAAATAGTGGCAGCACCTCAACGGTACAAGCAAACAACAAAATCTGTAGAAAATGTAACTGAAAAAAGCTGTCTGTTTTTTGTCTGTCTTGTGACTTTCTAGTTTTGATAGTTTTCATCTTGTTTCTTTTCCCTACCAAATTTTGTATGTGCATTTCAAACCAAGCAGGCATTCCTCTTTCTGCTTTATCTTATTAATGCTGAATGTGAATTTTAGCCGGGAAGTTACTAATCTGTTCTGCAGTGAGAGAGGAAGTTTCTGTTAATTAAGGTATGTCATAGTTGGACTACAGCAGTCAATGAAGTTGTATTCTAAATTAACTGCAAAGTGAGACCAATGCATCATTCGGTGTCATTTCTGAATTACCCAATTCCATGTTCTGGTTTCAGTGGTTTAAATTTTGGGTTCTTTTATTTTCACAGCTTTGCACAAATTGAGAAAATGTCTGTTGTTGACTAAAGACTTTGCAAACTTTTACTGTGTTTATGCTAACCTATATAAAATGCAAATGGTGTCCTTTTTAGGTCAAGTATCATTAGAAAGCTGTAAAATTTATGTAAGATCAGTTCTTATTTTCTGCTCCCTGTCTACTAGCACCTGGTAATTTAGAAGAAAAGAAGAGGGTGAAAGATGAAGTAAGGTATAGGTTAACAGTGATTAAAATAGGCAAATAGAATAAAAGTCAGGATAATTTTAGAAAATACAGCTCTCACCAGTTAGGAAATGTTAACTTTTTCTTTCATGCACAAAAATTGGCTCATATTTAACCATGAAAGACAGCAGATCCAAAATTGTTAACCACTGTCTGCCTAGGTTTCACCTGAAGCTCCTGAAAATGATTTTTTTTCTTTTTTTCATTACTTATTTTCATTTTGCAAGTAATTTTGTAATGCTGTTGAAACTGGTTAACTCCTGTGATGAGTTAGCTGTCACAGTGCCAGAATTAAGCGTTTTGCTTCATTTATTTATTCTTTTTATTTTATATAAAGCACAGTGGAGTAAGTAGGTGATGATTCTGATTCCTAGCACCAAACAATTAAGCTGTTTTTTATACTTGTTTTTTTACATAACTGAGGAACTCTTAGAGAAATGTTATTTTTATGTATTCAAACCATTTTCAGTCTTGTCTCAGGAGCTAAAGGGTCAGTAAAATAACACATTTTGCAGAAAGTAATCTTAAAGTATAGGTTTAGGCTTACAGATATTTCCAGAAGTTGATCTTCTGCCTGGCATTTTTAATTATAATGTGTAATGATAGAGAAGTTAAGAATTAACTGCCTGCTGCAGGTAGATTTATCAAATAATAACAAGCTCATCCAGAAGACCTCAGTGCTACCATGATACCAGAGATTAAATTTTATTCTTTATTAGAGTTGATTAGAGTTTCACTGTTGTCTTCAACAGGCATAAAATTTTACAGTGGAGCATTACAGAAAGTGAAACTTGATATAAATGTTCTAGAGATAGGTATAGGTGTCTTCTTTTTTCCCAAGCATTGAAATTCCTAAAATTATAAAACTATTTGTTAATCAGGCCAGGATTCTTTCTGTTGAAAAGTGTACTTTCTGTCTTTTGTTACTGAATATTTAGATTCATGTCAGGAATGCCTAGAGTATTGAACGGATGTTTTTCATGGGAACTTTGTGTTAAAGCAGAATGCGAGACAATGCTGGGGTACGTTTACTGCAAACAAAATGATACGTTCCCAACTGACTAAACTGCTTCTTAAAGTAATGCATCAAGAGTGGAATTTCTCCTTACATTTCTGAAGTTAACATGGAGTTCTATAGTCTGCACAATAATTCAAATTTGAGTGATTGTTAAAACACACTTTATTTAGCTTCAGGGTTTCTCTTACTTTCTTTTCTAGTGGCTACAATTCTTTTTCAAAAGTGCAGAACATCCAAGACGTTACCATTAACAGCTGGGACAGAGTAAATTCTCAATTGTGTTGGAAGTGACAGGCATGATCTTCAGCCTGTCAGGCTGATTGTTGAGACAACACTTGACCATCCAAATCAACATTCCCGTTTTGTTGCTGTGATTTTTGTACTTTATAAAAGATTCTGAGAATTGATTTGTGAAGAGTCTAGGTTTCCAAGTAGCTTTCACAGGCCTTCTATGGTTATGAGAGAAGTTTGTTGGATTTGAAAAGTCTTTCACTATCCTCAGACAGTAGTGTTGTTTTTTCTTAAAGTAATGAAATGTTATTTTTTAATTACATCACTAGTAGGAAATTGATCTATTTGGAAAGGGAATGATTTGATTCCTGTTGGTAGAAATTAGCTGCTCTTATGGTATGTTGTTCCTAAGGTAAATTCTACAAGAAATTGGTAGTGGTGGTATAATATCATATTTATGAATTCTGTAATGCATTGTTAATGCTCTCGCTTCCCTTAGTAATGGTTTCTTCTGTTATTTACAAAATAAATTACAATGTGTAGATTTGTTTGTTACTTTTCCTCAAATTTATTTTGAGATGGAGAAATCAAAGCGAACATAGATTGTATGATCTTATTTACGAAGAAGTGAACAGAAAGGATAACTTTGTACTTGATATTTTTGTAGGTATAAGCCTATGCAGAAGGTGGATGGAGTTGCAGATGGCTTCACAGGAAGTGGTCAGCAGACAGGCACATCTGTTGAACAAACTGTCATTGCCCAAAGCCAACATCATCAACAGTTCTTAGGTATGAAAGCAGGGTTTATACTGCTGTATAAATAATATTAACTTCATCATCACAGTGACCATCAAGTCATACAAGTGCAGTAGTTGCTTCTAAAGTTATCATGCCCTCTTTAAAATTGTTACTTACAAGAGAACAAAAAAGGCAGTTAAATTACATGTTCTATGTTGTAAGCTTTATGTAATATTTAATATGTATCATGTAAGTATAAAAGGAAAAAAGTATGCAAATTCTGTAGTTATGTGATACATTTAATATTATAAAAATCACAATGCATTTTCAGTGCAAAGTTACTTTAGACAGGCATACTGAAATTCCGGCGATGAAAGTTGTTCCCTGCATGTGCATTACTGTGCACTTTATTTTATAAAAAGGGGGCAGGGAGGGCAGTGGCGTTGCAGTGCTATGGCAGATTAGACATCCAGTGTGCTCTTGTATTAAAAGTGGAAAGAGCCAAGTAGTTTCAACTAGAACCCCAAAGTTCCTGTTAAAAAATGTCCAAGTTGTGGATTTATTAATCCAGCTAAGCGTGTATTCTCAGTAATGGAAACAAAGGTTACTTTAATTATTTGTGTATGTAGAAAGACTCTTTGGCTGTGTTATTGCAGAAGAGGTAGGCTTATTTGGGTGGGATTTTCAAGCATCAAATTCTTTGGCCTAATTTCACTGTTATTGAAATCCCTGGAAATGTAAGTGTAGCATTAAAATGTTTTGAATCTTCCATTCCAGGTACCTTGCAGTCCAGCATTTTTCTCTTATATCAGCTATCTCTTGGAAACATTTGTGACAAATAATAAAAGCACATATTGGCTCTAATTGAAAATCTAGTAAATTTCAAATAAAAGTGTATACTGAGTCTACTAAGCCCCATCATACCTGACTACATAGAAACTCTTCAGTTGAACAAGAGAAAAACTATTCAATGATTAACCTTTCATACACTGACAAAGATATTTTCCTTCATCATGTAATATCCTGAAAACATGTGTGTTAGCTTTTCTATATAGGAGTAGTATACACCTGACATCTTTTAACGTCTTCAAGAATAATTTTATATTTCTTTTTTATTAAAAAATGCAGACTGAATTTTATACAATTTTAACATAAAACAGGTATGAAAGACTTCCCTCTTTGAACATTATGACCTTCTGAAATTTATTTCTTTGTGCCATCCTTAATTTTTTTCTTAATCATACTATAACTGAAACTGTTCACAATAGCCCTCTTTCATTATGTTGTCATGGAAACAGATGCATCTCGAGTACTTCCAGAGTTTGGAGAAGTTGAAATATCTTCTCTACCAGATGGTACTACCTTTGAGGACATCAAATCACTGCAGAGTCTTTATCGAGAGCACTGTGAGGTATTTACTATAAACCATTTATTTTTTAAAGTTCATGATTTCCAGTGAAGGTCAGTACAAGACAATAATGCCAAATGTATTGCAGCCATGTTAGTGGTATGATTTTCCCCCAGGATATTTTGCTTATTTTGTTGGAAAGGGCATTAGTAAAAAGATTTTTCTGGACGGTCCTCTTTGCAGGGGAAAAAAGTAATATGTAATAGACGCTGGGAATGAAATGTAGTTATGTGTATGTTTTCAGAATGTTAGAGAAAATAGGCTTCAGATTGTACATGCAGATCTTTGGTTAAGTCATGTTAGAAATGTAAATCATGTTAAATTTTAATTTCTTTTTTTCACATAAAAAGCCGTAACTTTTTTTTTCATTTTAAAGAAACACTGGGACATTTAGGCCACACTTGATATTGAGTTATATGTCTTTTAAAATTATTTTTGAAGGTGCTTTCAAACCTATATTGAATTATGAAAATGAATGAAACGGCAGGTTTTCTTTGTGTTTGCAGAAGCATTAAATATTTTCTTTGGGTGTAAACATATCAAAGGAATGCTTATTTCTGGAGGCTTCCATGCATGTGCACTTCGCCTTACTCAAGTCTCTGTGCACACCAGTTTACAGTTTTAATTGATATCAAAAATATTAAAACAAGTATTATAAGGATCGTTAAGGATGATCGGAAGGATCATTAAAAAAATGTAGTTTTCCCTTGCTCCATTATGTGAAAAAAAGCTATAGATGGAGTTAAAAGTGGGGGGAAGCTGGATAAAAGACGATCTGTACTTGTGTTTTATTTTCTCAGGCCATACTGGATGTGGTTGTGAATCTTCAGTTCAGCCTGATAGAAAAATTATGGCAAACTTTCTGGCGCTATTCTCCCTCTGCTCCACCTGATGGCACTACTATTACTGAACCAAGGTCAGTAAATGTTTCTTTTTTTACTGTTTCTGAAGATATTCTAATACAAGGATCAAAAAAAAAAATCCTATTGTTTTTTCTTGCAGTATAATAAATTTTTTCATATGCTAATTTTTCAAATTAAATTTATGTTGTTGCGTATTTTTGTATAGGCTGGGTGTTTGCCAAAGTGTAGTCTTCAAACAGTTATCCCACCCTTTTTTTCCTTTGTTTGGACAATTATAATAAAGGTGTCTTTCCCCAGTATTCTATCCAGTTCTTTTAAGCCAGAAGGATCATTTATAGCTCTGCATAATTTATGAGCTGTAGCAGAGCTGTGGAGGCATTTTTAAAATCCATTTCCATGTGACACAACATGTAAAGTTCTGTTGAGTGTAGTTGAGACATCTATGATGTCTGTAAAAAAGAATACATTTTAACACCCATTTTTACCTGCTGTAAATGCATTATCATTTATTTGTTTGCTACATTTTTTCACACCAGCAATCTGAGTGAAATAGAAAGTCGACTTCCAAAAGCAAAGCTGATTACTCTGTGCAAGAATGAGTCTATTCTGAAATGGATGTGTAACTGTGACCATGTGATGTACCAGGCTTTGGTGGAGATTCTCATTCCTGACGTCCTTAGACCTATTCCTAGTAAGTTGAACACCTGAAACATTTTGTAAGGATTTTTGTGCATGCATGTGTTTGGTGGTGTTGGTGATCTTGTACCTCACGTGGCAGCTTTAGGTATACTTGAACGTTAGGAAAGTACTAGTGTATCATTTATCCTTAATTTTGTTGCGTAGGAAGTTGTGCTGATAGTTGATGTATGCTTTGTATTTTAAAAGTAACTTAAGATTCTAGTGGATTTGGAAGATGTAGTTTTCAAGATACAGTTTCATATTAAAAGTACTTCTCTCTGTGTGTTATATTTTCAGATAAAGATGTTTTCTTTTTACCCTGGCTCTAGACTACCTGATAGGCTTAGACATAAGTCCCGTGGCCTTGAGCCAACATGCACTGATGTCAGTCAGTCCCTCCACTAAATTCAGTATTTTTTAGTTTATATTACTTATTAATCTTTGATTAATCTGAATAAAAAATGCACAAGATCTTTGGGATTCCATTTTTGGACAGTTAGTCTTTTGTTCCTTTATCAGTGGCTGCTGAAATCAATTTTAATGGCTGTTAAGGCAGTGAAAAATTAACTCGGCATTTTTTAGTCCGATTTATTATTCCAATCTAATGTTCTTTCTGTCATACATCCTGCATGAAAGAATCAGTAATTGTCCAGCCATTCAACCATTAGCAGGAGTACAGCTTTTTTTTCCAAATTAATTTTACTACAATCCATCTTTGTTCCAGAAGTGTATTTTTGTGGCTATTTTTGGTAGAAAATGAATTTATGTGAAGAAAGCTGAACTCCTTTGTAAAACTTCTGTTGTCTTGCATCAGCTGTGCTAAATATTATTTAAAAAATGTGCATTAACAACCCACTATAAACCTCATTACTCCTACATATTATATCCTTTCCATGAAAAAACAGTAGTCACTTCATGAAGTTGGATTTTTTATTTTTTGTAATTAGGGCCTTAAGTAGCTTTGGAGCTAACCATGCTCTCACAAACACCTCTTCTGCTACAGTGACTCCAGCAGTAATAAGCGGTCCCTAAAAATATTTGCAGGTACTGCCTTGCAGAAAAGTTTATTGACTTTTTGCTTGTCAGTGAAATAAAATTAGGTTTTAGTAAATTATGTATGATACCAAAAAAACCCCAAAAACCTGGAACTGGAAATGTATAAAATCTGAAGGCCAGCTTTTACAAAGAGAGTTTTACCTTATTTTTGAGGAAAGAGTAAGTTCTTGGTAGAGATTAACATCATTTATCTTTTAATCTATGTAGTGGAATAAAGCATAAATGTTCTTTCAAATATATGCAATTATCGACAACCATTACTTGTTTAAATTATTTTGCATTGGTTTATATTTGATGTTTTACTTTTCTATTTAATGACAGTGCAAGTAGGTAGGATATTAAATTTTGAGTAATATCACAAAATCACAAGCGAATACGCACTGATAAAAAAACCCACAAATTTAATTACAGCATTTAATAGGTTGAATTAGAACTCTGTCTTCCAAAAGAACATTATTTGCTGAATAAAAAATGTGGTGCTGACATGTTTTTTCCTCAAACCTGCTCTTTGCCTTTCTTTTCACTTGCTTCTCCTGCACAGCCTGGCAGTCTCTAAATGAGTTTTTATACGAGAGCTCCTTAACTTGTGGTGTCTTCCTGCCGTGTTTCAGAAGATGCATTGGGTGTTGCCACTATAGGGTTCCAAGAAAATAGGACACAATCATTTACTACCAATAACTACAGGCATGAGGTCCTTTCATGATTAGTCAGTAGTGATTTCCTGTAGTGATGGCCCATACAAGTTCTGTCTTCACTGCTGAGTATTTAACATATTATTACTTTTTAAACTCCTGCTTTTGAATTAAAATATCTCCAGCAATTACAACAGACCAAGAGAAAGGCATGAAGTTGTGCTTAATGGTTGACTCTGACAATAATGGAGCTGGGGGAAGCAGACAAATTCATCACCTTCTGTGGGAAAAACAGCAGTTTATAGGAAATTTAGGTCTCTGTAGAAGAAAGGGGACTCAAAATGCTTCATCAAAGGCAAGTTTATGATTTTTTTCCTGAATAAATGGGAAGATATTGATAGCAGCTGCACAAAATAGGAAATATTAGTAATTTGCAAAGTGCTTGAAGTAAGCATATGATTTTTTTAAGGTTTATCTTTTCTCATGTCTAGGTTTTCAATTTTTTTCTTTTAGAAGAGCCTTACTGCGCTACTCAGCTGTGTGATACATATTACTGGAGTAGGAAAAAAAGTGACCATTGATGAAAAAAGGCTTAATTATTAACCTCTATGTTAAATTTGTCAGCTGAAATGTTTAGCACCCACAGAACAAATGAAGAATTGGTGTGTATAAAACAGCAAAATCCCTTTTCCGAAGAAAAGTGAAATGTTGTCTATTTGAGTCAGGAATAAAGACCATAATCATTTAATGTCTTGGCAATAGACTAGAGCTATTACGGACTTCTTGTACCTTCACAAGTAACAGAATGGACAACAAACTTGCCTGTGAGTTAGTTTCTACCATAGGTGGAGGATTTATGCTAAACATATTTCTACACTGTATTACACAACTCCAGGCAGACAAAAATTTAAAGTACTGTAAAGTCTTGTTTTTATCAGATTTGCATGTCAGAGAGTTTTCAGCTGAGAACTCAAGCTTTTTAGGTGCTTACCCAAATCAAACTTTGTCAGTAACTGCCATTGCAACATCATTTAGTGTGTGTATAATAAATATAACTATCTCAGGCCATTTATTTTGCACCATACTCACCATGTGATTTTTTGAAAGGGTTTTCTTGTTTTTCTCTAGTAGCCAGATTAACTTAAAAGACGGCTTTGAGGATGCAGGAATTTAAGGTTTTGGTAATGACTAGATGTGTACATAAGGATGGAGTGTGAGAAAAATTCTGTATTTAATATGATATCTCCAAAGCTCATTAGAAATTCATAGTTGTTCTATGCAATACTGGTGCCTGATTATCTACTGTAGCTATTTTATTTCTTCAGAACTTAGAATTCCTTTCATTTGCTCCCCTTTCTTCCTAGCTTCCTTCCTAAGGCCTGAGCTGCTTTTTCATATTTATTTTTAAAGGAGATCAGCATTACAGTGATGCAAATAATTTTGTAATATGTAGCTAGCTGAAAAAGAGTAATAAGCAAATTAGTAGTGAAAAAGCAGTAACATTTTCCTAAAATGTCTTAATTATCATTCATGCAGTATTTAAATCATTCATTCAACTTTGTATTTTCTTGTTCTATAGGTAGAAAATGTGAGTGAATATATAGTTAATTAGTAAGTGCACAAAAAAAATTTACAAAGCAGCACAAGTGAGCTAGCTGATTGGCAGAACTGAAGTCTTCATGTGGAAACCTTAAGTGGGGAAAAAACTGGTTACCATAGAGTGTTCGGCTAATACAGATACTTTGTAAGATCAAATTGTGTTCAGTTAAGTATCCAAATGTGTGGACAGTTATATAAATTACTGATAAGGATTCTACTACTTGACACTACAAAATTGAAGATGTGAAAAAGATGTCCTGAAGAATATGTTTTTGCTTTTAGTAAATTTACTTTGCTAGTAGAAAGCTTTATTTAAAAAGGGATCATCAGTAATTCAAACAGTAAGAGTCATTTCTCAAAGACAGGTTCTATCAGCATTAATTGCTTACTCTACCAGAGTGTTCGGCCTTATAAACAGAAGCCAGTCAGCCTTGTTTCTTCTCACATGTAGGCAAAACAGTTTGAAAATAAATATTATTTCCTCTTTCCAGTTTTTTCCTCTTCATTTTGTAGTTGCATTCATTCTTTACTAGAAACCTGTAGTTTTTTCTTTTTGTTTCCTCCTTTTTGCAACTGTTTTAGTGGATGCTATTGTGTCAATGATCAAGTGGTAGGTATAGGAAAGTGAGATTTCTTCTACTCAGGAGATAAGATTTTCATTTCTCTAGGCACAGTTCCTTGAGAAAATGCTTCCTGTTCTCCTTTAAAAAAATTAAAACACATATTTTGAGTAGTGCAGATTGCTGTAAGAGCTTCTTCAATTTCTTTCTAAATCTCTGTCAGTCACTCAGCAGTTTTGTGGGTAAAGAAACAAAAATGCACACAAATTCCACGGCCATTTGAATAATTTCACTTTCTGTCAGTGAGACACACTCCTATATCTTGCTTGTTGATGATATCCTTAATCACTGCACACGGGATTTTGTTCTTTAAAACTGAAGTAAGCAGCATGATGACATGGCTCAAGGTTACTTTGGGCTTATTTAAGGAAATGTCAGTATTTCATTAACTGTAATTTTTTCCAGAGTTTTGCTCTTCATAAAAGGTGCTTAGATGAAATGGAAAGCTGTAAGTATTTGGTGGAAATTTCTGACACAACTGCTGCAATTACCAATGTTCTTTTATAGAAGTGCCAGAAACAATAATGCTAGACATAAACTTCTTGAAAGGCTGCTAGATGAAGAAGTCAGAACTGCTTATTAAACAAAAACTAAATTCATTATTGCATAATTTGTATCTGAATGAGGCATTTTGAACCCAGGCTGGATTTTTCTTTTAGAATGTAAAAGCAGCAGACCTGAATATTGAGTACATAAGTACTGAGGATGCAAAACAATTCAAGATAGGTACATTGCTTTCTTTTCATTCTGTTTTTATTCTTTAATGCACAGGTGCCTTGACCCAAGCCATTCGCAATTTTGCAAAAAGCCTTGAAGGTTGGCTTTCAAATGCCATGAACAATATTCCACAGAGGATGATACAAACCAAGGTAGACAAAACTGTTGCAGTATTATTCTTGCAATGGCAAACCAAGTAGACAGTAGCATCTAAAAGCAGTAGCTTTTTAACTTCAATGCTAAATTTCATGTTTAGCATCAGGCATCAAATAACGGGACAGGAAATAACTTAGTTTTGTCAAGAAATTGTAAGGAAGACATTATTTGATCTGCTACATGGACATAATTAGCATATGAGAACTTTGTAATAAAGAATATCAAAATGATTGTAAAGCCTCAGTCTGTGGAATTAATCTACAGATAGAGGATACAGTATTTAAAAATAAATTAATTTCTTCATAGGTTGCCGCTGTAAGTGCCTTTGCCCAGACTCTGCGAAGATACACATCTCTTAATCACCTGGCTCAAGCAGCTCGTGCTGTGCTTCAAAACACTTCTCAAATCAACCAGATGCTCAATGATCTTAACCGTGTTGATTTTGCCAATGTTCAGGTAAAATGTAGTTTTAAGTAACAGACTTTTTTTAAGTGTTATTTCCTCTATGATGTTGAAGTTTATTGTTAGCTGCCATTATTCTAACAAGAAAGTGAAGTGAGAATATTTTGCAGATTTGTATATTCAGAGATTCAGCCCAAACATGACAGTTTACACTTTTGAAAAGAGCTCAGAACCATTATCAGGTTCCATTTACTGTCTTGAAGTGCACATATTCTTCCAACTTCTATGCAAATGTAGAGCAAATACGTTCTTAGAATGGGTACCATAAATGATGTCTTAGTAATAGCATAAATGATACCTAAGAATGAGATCAAGGATAGCAGTGTGGCTTCCGAATGTTTCTTAAAGCTATTAAATGCACAACATTGTTTTTAGTAGAGACTGTTTTCATTATTTCAAAGACAATACCATTAGTATACTTTATCTAAGTGCCTGTGCTTGAATTTACAAGATCTCCTGAGTAATTGATTAGATTACTACAGATTAGAACTAATTTACGGTTAGCTATAGAATGTAAACTTATATTTTCACTGAGCTTAATTCTCCACATTTCTGCTCCTCTGAGGAAAAGTGCTTTTTTCCTTTCGCCCAGCAAAGTGAAGTTTTCTACATGACTGGTAGTTCTACATTTGTTTCTTTTCCTTGTGAAGAGTGTTTTAACATACTTGTTAATAGTTTTAACAATAGTTGGTCAAGAATACTTGACCAAAGATCCAGTATATTAAGTATTGTGTTAACTTGGATATAGAGTCTGTGAATGAGGTGTCAGCTTAGCACATGATAGCTAGAGTTTGAAGACATGGCTTGCAGTTAGTGAGTCTTCGGGTTTTTGTCTCTTTGTTTCTGAATTGGTCAGCTAGCCTTATTTATAGATTGTTTATCATTGTATGCAGAATGCGTTTCTCCATTCGTGTGCAGTTTATATTCTACTTTAAGTAATGTGTAGTCCATTACTGCCTATAGTCAGCAAACAAAACAATCCTTGTTTATATACAAAGCTTTCTGTTGTAAGATGATATAACAGAAATTGTCTTTAACTTCTTCAAAACAAAAGGAACCTTGTACTTGATTACTTGTTACTTCTTTTATTATTTTGCTCCCCATTTAAGTGTTCTTCCTGCTTGCCCTGCCTTTAGTCACAGAAGAAATTGACAAGTCCCAAATATTTTAGTAGAAAAATGATGAATGAGGAAAGTAGAAGCCTTTTTCTGAGAATTAATGTGGGAAACAACAATGTACTTGTGTTGTTTTCATTGTTTGTTCTCATTTCTTTATTTGATGTCTGCTGTTGTATGTTATGATTTTCCTACCCATTTGCTTTCAACAAAATTATGATAGACAGAAAAATAAAATCTGCTTCTTAGTTTGTCTAGTAAGTGGGTTTTGTCCTTTTCATCCATTGAATTGCTTAATCTTTGAGAGAGAATTATATTCTGTGCTTTGGCTTATGTGTTGTTAATTCAAGAGCTGACATGTGCTGTAACAGGAGCAGGCTTCCTGGGTGTGCCAGTGTGATGACAACATGGTTCAGAGACTAGAAACAGACTTCAAGATGACTCTTCAACAGCAGAGCACTCTGGAGCAGTGGGCTGCCTGGCTTGATAATGTAATGATGCAAGCATTGAAACCATATGAAGGAAGACCCAGCTTTCCTAAAGCAGCACGGCAATTTCTGTTAAAATGGTCTTTCTACAGGTAGCACTTATTAGACTTATAAACCATTCTAACTATTCTGTTTGCTGAATTGTTCACTGTAGTAAAGTTGACAGATGCAATATCAAACAGTGGCTCACTAAGTCATGAAAAACATGTTGCAGGGGGTTCAGAAACTTGTTGTTAACCTTGAACTCGGGGCTGCTTGCAAATTGTCAGGGAATTAAATGATCCTTGTTTAGTGTTTTAAAAGCCATGTGCAAATGAATGCAGGTGGAATTTTTTCCCGAGTTAGAAATATAGTATGAATTTTTTGAGTGGAATAACTACACAACTATTAAGCCACTATTTTAAATATTATTTATTAAAATACTGTGGTATCCATGTTTATTAGATAAGGAAGACAAAACCTAGTTTTAATATGTAAAAAGAACATTAAGACAAGCATTCCATGTTAGCTGCTTATTGAAATGGTTATCAGCGTAAATTTTGTTCTTTGAAAATTACTGTAGCAACTACTTGCTGAAGACACCAGATTTTGTCAATATAATATGTACACACGAGCCTTTCTTTTATAATTTTAAGTTTCAAAGTTTTAAAATCATGGCAATTAAAACCCTTTACTGGGAAGGTGGACACAACAGACACTATTTAAGCATTAGTTGGTTTAAAATCTAATAGTTTTCATACTATTTTAGTTGTTTATGATTTCAACAAAATTTTCTTTCAAGGTAGATTTTACACATACTCAAGTATTGGTAGTTATGCATATATCAAAAGAAAAAAAAAACCCCTGAAAACAAAACAATCTGGTTATTTCTTATGTAATCTGGTGTCTAGCAATACCTTCAGAGAAAGGAGAGAAGCAAATGATTGCCTTTCCTGGACATCACTTTCCGAAGACACCATAAATCAGACATTTGTGGGTAACGTTTGAGAATATTGGTTTTGAGGTAAAATGTCTACATGGACAAATGTTAAAATGACTATGACATATAATACATAAATATATATATATTTTTCTATTTTTGAATAGCTCAATGGTGATTCGAGATTTAACCTTGCGCAGTGCTGCTAGCTTTGGCTCTTTTCATCTGATCCGCTTGCTTTACGATGAATACATGTTTTACTTAGTAGAACATCGTGTTGCTCAGGCAACAGGAGAGACACCTATTGCAGTTATGGGAGAGGTAAGATAATATGTAAGAGACTACAACGATAGATTTAGTGATGAATTTGGGTGCCTTTGCAAATTTTTTAAACAAGTATGTGAAGCTGTAAGATGTTCTGCAATGTAACAATAGATTGGGTTACAAATACATACAACATTTTCAAACTTGTTTCATTGGTGGATTGTCAAGAGTAATGAAGTTGCATTGAATTCTAACAACCAATTATTTCCAGGTGAGCTTGCTCCTTTACAAATCTGCATACAGATTAAAGTGCACAGTTTGAAAAATGCTGATCAACAAGCAACTTTTTCTCAGTTTTTGACACCTGAATATTTTATGTGAAAGAGTAATAGGAAAGTGTTGCTTACATGGATCTGTTTACATGTATGTGCACACGTTTGGAATTCCCACACAAATGATAATGCACGTGAGCTGAGTAGCCCCCTTAACTTGAGAAGGATGGTTTACGTGCAGTATTTAGGCTTGTGAGGTACTGTTCACATACATGTAATAAAGCCAGTGCAGACATACATGGAAGTCATCAACACAGTTGACTTTCATATATTTGTTTCAAAGATTGTTGGTTTAAAAAACAGAACAAGAGTCTCAGTTCCTGTGTTTTTATGCTCATCTATGGCATCTGCAAGGCAAAGTTTGCCTCATCTGTCTTTTTCTAGTAATCTCATCTTCTGAGTGAGACAGTGAGGAATGCATAAATTGTCATCAAAGAATTGCACTTCAAAAGTGCTGAAAAATAGATATATTTGAAAATAAGCTAGATAAGTAATGGGACAGATTTGTTACATTTTTACACTTGGTAGTCATTGTATCATATTCTATATTACCAATAAATAAAGTGAGTTGATTTCGCATCAAGTATCATTCATCCATCAAGATACATTGATAGGCTCATTGAATACTATAAATAGATGCTATGATTTCAGGAGAAATTGGAAAGGTCTCAGCTTTGTCAAGTGATTTTACAACATCGCATGTTTCAGAAAAACTAAATAACAATACTTTTGCTTAGTGACCCACCGGTAGCGTATTTGCTTAATCTCTGCCTTATATTTGCAGCAAGGTACTACACAAGTATACCGTTGCTACATTCTTGTCATCTTAACATAGACTTAAATGTGGTGTAGGGTCTTCTAAAAAGTTTACATAGACTAAAGATGGAGACATGATGAGGAAGTAAGTAACGCAAAACTTTTGGAGGTGAGAGGGGCAGAATAGAAGTAGTTAAAACTCATTAAATGCATGTCTTTTTATGTTTTTATGTATTCAATGACTGTGACTGAAATAAAGTGAGGAAGTCTAAGACTATGGTCTGACAAACTCCCAAGACAGTATAAAGGGGTGTTTCAGCTGAGAAAAGCATTCTCACTTTTTTCCCTTCCTCTTCTCCTAGCTTTGAACACAGGTATTGGCAAAATTCTTCTGAAAAAGACTGATATCATCATTTATGGTTAGAAATATATGTATCTAAAAAATGTACTCCTTTAATTTGAGACTTATTGATGGCTTTTTGTTCTGCTGACCCTTATTTAAGAGACTCTTAGAGGATTCAGGGAAGGAAAGGAAGGATGGTTGTACATCTAGCTTGTGAGCAATTTTTTTGAAAAGGTCTTTTTTTGATGTATGTAAATCGGTTACCAGATTGTAAACCCTTTCTCACCAGTTTTGCAACATTGTGATATACCTTCATTTTTGTTCCAGCACAATTAAAGTTCTCTCTGGGAAGTTTTAAAATGAGCTTTTCTAAATTACTGGCAGTTCAGGATGGTTATCCGTCATAACTTATGGCTTTATACAACACAGAAACAGCTCACTGTAATCTTAAAAAAGTTTGTACTTCCTCACTTTAATTTCAATTTTTAGTTAATTTTTACTGAATGATAATTGTCTTAATAAGCACAAGACTAGGATGGAATGGAAAATTAATTGCTGTACTATGGATGTGGCTGCAGCCATGATCATGCGTTTGAATGCTAGCCTCAAACGAGTGGAGCATGTGTCTGCGCCATTACAGGTACTAATTAATCTAAGTTCACATTTGCTTAAGACTGTGTCCAGTTTTCTGTTGTTTATTTTGCAGTTTGGTGATTTAAATGCTGTGTCCCCTGGAAATATGGATAAAGGTAAGCAATACAGTCTCTCCAGTGTATTATTCTGTACATAGCTACTGTGAGCAAAATAAGGCCTTATGCTTTAAAAATACAGTAAAGCAGAGTTTAGAGCTGTATCATGCTCTAAGTGCATGTATATGTTTTATGCATATGTTAATATATGGATTCAATAAGCTATGTAATATGCAGCATATAACAATGACTAGAATATTGTAGGTTTGTTTTAAAAATAAGAATATATTTTGAATATTTTTTTATTGACACAAGAAATATTCCAAATTTTACGCGGAATTTAGTTGTATCTGATAGGAGAGAGGAGGGTAATAGCTGTGGGAAGAAACACAGGAGTATGCTTATGTATTTTTATCTGTAGTAAATGTGTTGCTAAATCAAGAAAGCAGAATTGCATGCAAGTAGTTGTCTGGTTAAGTACAGTTGTCAGTTAAGAGTACAGAAAGAAATTAGTTCCTTATAACCTCTTCATAACATAATTTGACATACATTCTTATACTGACTAGTTGAGTGATTTGGAGTGACTTTGACCCTAGGCCACTCAACTAATATGTATGTCAAAATTTGGGGTCAAGTCACCCCAAATCTCTTTGCCTCAGTTTCCATATGTGTAAAATCAGAGGCATTTTGTGACATGAAGTTAAGATTATTTGTTAGAAACTGGTTTTGACATTGCAATTGTTTTTTCCACATAATGTATCAACAGTGTGTAACTCAAGGGATCAAAGCTGAGAGTTACCTAAAGCTTACCTATTTGAGATGATAATTTTAAATTTTCAGTTTGTGCTTTATCAGATTGCTAGTCTTCCCTGTATTTTTGTATTTCAACTATTCTTTGCAAAATAAAGGCTTTTGTATTAGAATTGTTTTCCCTTTGTGCTAGTTTCATGGTCGTTTGTTTGTGCAGATGAGGGCAGCGAAGTTGAAAGTGAAATAGATGAAGAGCTGGATGAAAATGGAGAGCCACAAGCCAAGAGGGAGAAAACAGAGCTAAACCAGGCATTCCAGGTGGGCTGCATGCAGCCAGTGCTTGAGAGTGGAGTACAGCAGAACCTCCTGAACCCAATTCATAATGAGCACATAGTTGCAACTACTCAGACTATCAGACAATGCAGTGCTACTGGAAATACATATACTGCAGTCTGATATGAAACCTCTTCTCCCCCCAACACGCACCCCATTACATTAGCCCTTTGGGTTTCATTTGAAAAAAATAAAGAGAATAAGTCCGAAGGTTGACTGTTGTCAGATTTTAGCTGTGCTGAACATTATTTTATCGGAGTTGTTAAATGGAATGGGTGTATGTATTTTGCCAGATCTGTTTAAAAAAAAAAAAAAAAGAGATTTTTTTTGTAAACAGAATCATTTTACATTGGCCGTTCAATATGAAGAGTTTTCTTAGTATCAAATGCAAGGAAGATTTTTGCAAAGCTTAATGTTAATGTTTTTGTCCTCTTATAATAATTTAAATTTTTTCATAGTTTTAAAAAAATATTTTAATGTTAATTATTAGTTATGATGATGATTTCATATAAATAGGTTTTTAATTAGATGCACTTCTGTGAAATATCAAAAGAACTATTTTCTTTGATTTACACTGGAGGCATGCTATTTGACAGCAGATGTATCAAATTTGTTATAAAAGGTGCTTTTCATTGGACAACAAGAAGACACTATTTTGATAAAATTGTGAGCATTCAAGGGGATTTTTTTCTAATAATGCTGGAGAGTTGGGAAGATCTCCTAGTTTCTTTCTGTGAGCAAGAAGCGAGTTTAAATGACAGAATTGTAACAGAATGTGGTAATGTGTACGTCGTAAACGTACCTAATACCTGACCATCATGTAATCAGTGCAAGCTTCCTTTAAAATCAGCAGTACCAGAGATTATTTGCATACCCGTTCCTCTGTTTTGAAGACTACTGATTCTACATGTGGGGCCACTGAACAGGTGCTTTTGGCTGTTGAGTGGTACTGTTGTTGTTAGAAATTGAAGCTAAAAAAGAAGTGACTTGATTATTATTATTAATTTTAAGTGTACGTGCTACTTATGCTGAACTGGACATACAGGAAAATATTCCATTTGGATGACTTTCTTCTATTCCAGGTCTTTTCCTACTAGTGGTTCAATCTGCTGCTCTTAGAAAAGATAATTTATAGAATGCAAGGAATGTAGCAACCTGCATCATTTTCCTTTCAAAAATATTTCCTTCTTGCTAAAGTGGATTTAAATTTTTACAAAAATTAGATAAGGCAGTGTAACTGGCACACCTCACTTGTACTTATTCCCAATTGTGTAGAATTTGAATAGGTGGCTAGATGGACCATTGCCATTTAAGAATGTACATCAGGGATCATTGTACCTCGGCTATTACATGGTGCCTTAAACAGAACTGAAGCTAAGACTTAGTACTTTTTGTTATTCTTAACTCTTAAATTAATTCAACAAGGTGTGCCTGTCATTTTCAAATTCCCTAAGAAATAAGGACAGGTTACGTAGCCTTCAAAAGAATAAAAGGATTTTTTTAATTATTAAATGATTTTAATATCCCTCTTAGAATGACAATAAACCTATTTTTTCTTGTTTCTAGCTGGCTTTCACTTTATTACAAATAAAATTTGTTTGGGAATTTGGAAAGCAAAACTAGCTTTAATACCAACTTCAAATGTCAAAATAGGTTGACCATAGTCCCAAGCATGATTATATATTTTCTAAACCCTTACCTACTTTTAATTTTAAAAACTAAAAAGAAATAAATGAGCAGGTACATAATGCAGTGCATGTTTTCAATTTCTATATTTTGTGGTGTATCAGCCAGATATTACATTTTAATTGTTAAATAATGACAGTTTATAGAGACCATATTAATTGACATAAACAATTCAAATTCTTCTTCTTAAACATTTCATTATTCAGACACATGAATTTGCTACACTAAAATAGTGGAATTAAATAAGCAAACAAACCAAAACAGTGAAGGAGAGCACAAAAAGATCAACTTTACAGAAAAGACTGTGTAACAAAATTAGGATTGTTTTACTTTGGTTTATCTAGCGTGTCTGAAAATGACTTCAAAGTCATATATACCAAATGGGAGAAAAGCATGTAAAAGGAACAGCATAGTTACAGCAAACAAGTTTGTTGCTAGAGTTTACATATGCTCCAAATACAGCTGCACATCAACTAAAATGTCCTAACATTATTGGTGTACAAAATTAAATTTTAATTCCTTTGGAGAATTAGGAAGTGAACCAATCCTGCTCTTTCTGTGTAAGCATAATTCCTACTAATGTCAGTAGATGGCTTTTGCCTCAGTAAAAGTGAAAGTGAGGTTTATATTAATTATTTCTAAACTTATAAATGCACTGGATCTCATTATATATTTTGTTCTCACATATATCACTCAGTGTGTCCTGATTTTTCCTTGGAAATCAGCACATCTGTACCCTTCACCAAAAATGCTAAAAACTAAGCTGTGATAAATATTTACTCCCCTTCATTGTGCATTATAAGATGTTTACAAGTAAAATAAAGTGAAATAAATCAACATTTTTTTTCATTTTCAGCTTTTTTTAATACCGTAGTATTTGCTTCAATTTTTGTGTTGACAGACCTATAATGTTTTTCCTATTTAATATCCTTTCTTGGTTTAATGTTGGATTTGTTGTTGCTGAGAAAAGAGTACGATTGTAATAGGTAAATCTAGATTGCTAAAAAAGGTGGGACCTGAGTATCTTTTATTATTTAGCTCCCCACTCCAGTCAGTTGTTCACTGTTCACAAAGTGCAAAACAAAACTGAACAAAATCTGAATACAAAAATGGAATGTATTTCGTAGCTTCTAAAAACAATGAGTTATCAAAACTAATTGGAACTATCCTGGGTTCAGAAAACTGAATGGAGTCTGTATTCCTATGCTTAAATTCTAAAGATTTTACCAGCATTTTTGGAAGAACTATGTTACTGTAAGCTGCGTTATATTCTTACAGGTTTGGGGGTCTTCTGTTTTGTTTTTACATTTACTGAAATTTTAACGAAACACTTAGATAAAACATTTTGCACACTCTTGCTATTTAATAGCTGGGGTTTAGTAATCATTAAACCACAGAGATACAAATACCTCAGTCCATATTCTATAATGTGTAGCATGCGGTTGCATTGCTACACCAGCTTTGAAGTCTATTTGTAGTGCTCTGGAGAGGTGTAGCATGTATCCACAGGACAGACATTATGAGAGTTGACATGGTTTATGTGTTTTATCTAGCCTGGACATGGAATCCAAAATAATTATTTTAGAGGCATTTCCTCCATTAGCACAAATAGCACAGTGAACAGTGTGGGGGAATGGGTATTGTTGAACTACCTTTTCAAAACACAGGGCCCAATTTTCAAAAGTTTTATATTTATTGCAATTTGTTGGTACATCTTCATCTTTTTCATGGTAAATCAGTTTTAAAGGTTTTTTTGTCTGTTTTCAATTATTATTTCTGTGTTTTGCTCTTGTACTGTAGCATGCTCTAAGCACCTTCTTAAAAAAAGAAAAAAGTTCCATAAAAATTTGGAAAATAGATTTTAAATTATTTACCTATAAAATGATGATTTACAGAATTACTGCCTTTAGTTCAAAAATAAGAAAATAGATAATATTCTGTCATTCAGGAATGTATAGGTCTATGTACAAATTTAATTTAAAGCGAGGTATTTTTAAATATCTAAACCACTTCTTTTGTTTACCTTGTTTTCCCTAGAAGAAATGATCTGAGATCTTTGTCACTCTCACCAATTGACAGCTGCACTGTGTAGAAAAAAAATTATATTAGAGATGCACTGCATTCCAATTTAATTTAGAATGTTTTTACAAAATAACCATGAATAGCCATAAGTGCTGACAAAAAATAGATTTATTAGTAACATAAGGACAATTCAGTACTTATATACAACACTAATTGCAGAGCTTAAAACATTCATTTGAGAGAGCAGTATGAATTTCTGAAAATTGGGCCCTTGTCTCTCTAACAGGACATCCTCTTTGTATATGGTTTAAAACAAATCAATAAATGGAATTCTAGTATCTCTGCTAATTTGTTTGGTGATTTAAGACAAACAATAAAAAACTGGAATAGAAGCATAAACACACAGTGCTTAGTTCTAGAATTAGAAAATTAATTTGATATAATGCCTTGCATTAACCCTTTGAGCATTGTAAGTGACATGATGGGAACAAAGCTTTTTAGATAATTTAATTAGCCCATTGAGCATATACTTTGAAATAGCTGATAGTGTTGTAGAATTTGTTCTTATTATTTCTAAAGTAAATACTTGCATACTACACGGGAATGGTTTTGTTGTAGGAGGCTCAGTAGATGTAGGCAAAATATTCACTGCCATTGATGAGTACTGTTTCTAATAGAAAACAGTACTTCAGCTCCCTTGTTATTCTTAGTTGCATAAATACATAAAGAAAATCAAACATGTTTCTACAGATACGAAGTTGTCTACTTTAATATGCCTTTAGAAGATAAAGGTTTAGAAAATATATTCAGACTATTCTGAAAATCTCCTGAGGTAGGTTAGTACTGGAATACTCTGGTACTGTAAAAAAGAATCTTTAGGATTAAAGAAGGCTTAGTGAAGAAGAATAAATTCTGAAAAGTACTTGGTATGTTTGCATTGAAATTTTTGGCAGTGTTTTTTATAAACTAGAACAAAAATTGCATGATTATATTGATATTCCTTTTAAAACTCAGTCACTGCAATAATGACTAGCTAAAAGATGAAGGTACTTTACTTACCTTCATCTACAGGGGTAGTTTGGATGGCCCATATTGAATGTCAGCATTTTGAAAGCAACCTAGAAATTGCACAAGCCTTTTGCCATTTTAAAAAGCCCCTTTGTTCTTACAGATGCTGCTTACAAGAACAAGGGAACAAGTGTGGTAGCAAGTAGAGATTCTTTGAACTTACAGAGAGAAATGCCACCTTACTAAGTGAGAGTACAATACATTTTCTACTGGTTTCTTGCAATATCAGTCAGTCAGCAAACACTAAGTGCAGCTGTACTTATTTAAGTCCAGCTGAGGGCAAAAAAAAAAAGGGTCTCACTTTAAGTTATTTAATGGAATTATGTCAGTAGTATAGTGCAAGTAAGTTGTGAACATTTTTATAGTCAGTTAATGCAAATTCATGCATAATTAATTAACATAAACGCAATACTCAAAGGGTTTTAATTTTACAACTTTTTAAATTCATAATTTACTGTAAATGCTTCTGAGTTTGCATGCCTTGATCATTGCTGCTAGTGATTTTATGTGCCAGTAGACCTGAGTTTAATTTACCAGTTTAACTAAGAAATAGTAAAAGCCACTTACAAAGTGACTGCCTAGTGTTTGTTTGAAGTAAAATATGCCTTAGTTTGAAAATTATCATTTTAACTTGTTTTATTCTAATGTTTTTTTTCCTTTTCCTGTTGAAGAAATAAATTAGCATTTTGGGATTGGAAGCCCTGAGTAGTTAAATATTTGGTAAGAATTGTTCTTCTAGATTGCTCATTAAGGCCAAAATTCACTGTAGAAATTAAGGCCCAGAACAAGTCTATGAGCATCAAATGAGCCTCACTTAAATCTGAATCAGTAAAATGTTCTTTGTATGTTCTCAAGCAATTTCTTGATCATGGTGCAAACATTTTACAGGAGTTTTCAGTTCTAGATTAATGTTACTCTGAAATAATAAATGTCTTTGTTAGAGGAATTTAGACTTCGGCAGAACAACCCCACATGGATTGGTATTTACCAGGAACTCAGTTCAAATTCTTTTTAACTCACTGACACCAGCAAGAGCTTTTTACATAAGGAATACTTAATGGGTTCCCCAAGTAAAGTTTCCTTCAGTACAATATTACAGTGATTGCCTTGTATTTAAACATTCAATATCCATCTTAAAGTAACCCAATCAAGCAATTTAAAATATGCTAGGAAAATACCACTTTGTACCAAAGCAAGTTGCCCATCTCCACTCATCTTCACTGAAAATTTGGATTTACAGTTAATAACCAATGAGGCTGTTAAAGAAACTTTGAGTGCCTTTCAAAAACTTGGAAAATTGTGCCTGAGGTGGTAAACTTTAATTAGGTTAATTCTAGAGCTACCAATCAGTAATTCTATCATCACTCAGGGCTTTCTTACCTTCTAGGAAACTTCCTTTGTTGCATTTATTTTATACTGTATTTTTTTTAAGTGCCATCATTTAAATTTCACTTAGTAAGTGGCAGATTACATTATTCAGTCCCACAGCACAGAAACATCATAACACTAGGACATATTCAAACTTTTTTTTCCAGTTGACTGAATATATTATGTAAATGAGGTAAGCAACTTTTTGTAGATTGTATGTGTGAGATAATGTAATGTTCTTTTCCAGTTTTTGGACTACAGTTGAATATACTTTTTAATTATTTAAAGAAGACATCTTTACAGAATAACGTGATGGTTTTTTTGTATAATGTATTTGATTTTGTAAATACGTATTTCCTGATGTGATTTTTGTGAGAAATGCTAAATCTTTTAGTATATCATGTCCTCTCAAAACTGGCAGGAGCTAAATAATAGTTTGTGGGCAATTTGTATTGTGTACTGTACAATAACTGGGGAACTTTTATAATTATAAAAATATATATTAACTTTTAGTGTGTTGTTTAAAAAAATGACTGGAACATACTAAAGACAGTAGGATTTTTCTGAATATTTCAGACTTGAACTCAGGCTAGCTTTCTTGTGTTTTTCAAAACAAAATTGTGTCTTGTCTTTTAAAATCAATAAATTTGTTTTCTTGTTAAAAACATATCTGAATTGCTTCAGTTTTTATATAACCAGATATTTTGGATTGTGGTACTATTGATTTTGAGAGGAAAATTATTTCAACTTACGCCTTTTAAATAAGACTGCAATTTTTTATTTAGCAGGAACAGAGCTAAGTAAGGAGTGTGTCTCTGACTGCAAAAGAAACTCATATTTTGAAGTGTCAATTCTACGAAGTAGCTGTCATGTTCCCAGTAAATACAGATAGACATAATACTAATTTCAGTATTAACAATAATTTCCCATTTCAGATTTAGCTATTTAACAGCTGTCAGTGAGGGTGCATGCAGACTTTGGCCTCCAAGAACTAGTGGTGTCAGTTCATTACTAGCAGAACTTAACTTCTGTAAGTTGTGCTCTAAATATTCTGCTGTATGCTAATGTATTGGATATATTGGCAGTTTCAAAAAACAGAGACAAATGCCAAATCTTACTGGGTCATATATCTTATGGGTCTCTAGTACATGTTGCAGGCACTGTTTCATATAAAGAAACGCAGAACATGATTTTAACTGGGGAGGACCCACTGAGTAATAGATTTCCACACTGCTAGAATATCAAAATGTCCATTGGATTCCAAGATTAAAACAGACATTTCACACAAAACTGTGGTAAAGATAGAAAAGCTGCATCCTAAAGCTTATTTTTCTCAGGAAATTCAGCTGTAAGTTATGGTCCAGTCATAGCCTATCCTGTAACTTCAAATAAAGACCAAAAGCTTAGTAGAGTACAATACTGGTTCCTGCAATGCATCTTACCAAACAAGACTACAAATTTTATACACCAGTGACCAGCCACACCTATGTTTACAGGACTGGCCTAATTGGTTTGCTAATCAAGACTAAGACTTCATTTCTTAGCTGGTGTCTTGAGCAAGCACACAACACACAAGAAAATCTATAGAAGGGGCACCTCCCTCCACAGGAATCTCATGCCAACTAACGGTCCATACAGCCAACAGGCTGTATTATTCAGTTCTTTACCACTGTTACCAAGAAGACCCTGCAGAAGTCAACCTCTGCTGCTGTTGAATTAATTAAAATGGTTCAGTTGGTTAACCAGTGGAAATCTATTTCAGCATCCCAAAGTATGCTGAAAGCGTGAAGCATAGCTGAAATGTTGGAGAAATTCAGAAATACTGGGTACTGCAAGAAATCACAAGTGTAAGAAGGGTTATAAGTGATGTATATTACTTCTGTAAGGTAGTTTTCTTCACAATGTTAATGGTATCAAATAAGTAAGATACATTCTATATCTAGATATTTTAAGTGTATTTAATTTGACTTACCTAAAGCATTCACTTCAATTACGTGAAATGTCATACAGCCTGTAACAATCTAGTGCACATCAGTTGTTTATTTCCATATCAAAATCTATGCCAAAAGCCACCTGAAATACAAGCCAGTTGTTTTTCCACCAGGGCATCTGACCAAGGTGAGGAAGAAACCTTGATCCATTTTTGGTGCTGTTAGCAGTGTGCTAGAGAGGGGGTTTATTCTGACTTGATCCTGCTGATCTCATTCCAAATTTTGCTAAATCCCTTTGTATGTGTTCTTCCCCAATACCTGATTTAACATAACCAGTACGACTTGTCTGTTCCAAAGACAAAACAACCCCTCCTTGAGCACAATGTGCTGTTGCTGACTGTTTATTCTAAACAAGTTTATAAGCAGAACTGTTCTGTTAAGAACCGCTCTGCATATGGACATTTTCCACTGGCACAGAGCATGCAAAATCAGCTGCTGCTTTCATTATCAGAGTTTAGGGCAGACGTAGGAGGTCAGTACGTATTTAGTAACTAGTAATTAATAAATTGGAAATACTTTCAGAGATCTAGTTGGAAGTGGTATAACAAAACCTGGTACTTAAAGCTGTTCTGTCTTTGCAGCAGGTGTTACCTTTCCCCACAGTGGAACCACACTAATAAATGGTGTCCTGGCACAGTTCTGGTTTAGCCACCTTTGCTCAGACTGCTGCTAGAAGTGGTCTGCACTAATGTCTCTGCTCCGGAGACATCTGTTTGTTAGAAAGTCCTGGCAGCTTGCTGAAAGCACAAGAGTACTCAGATTCTGTATCTTCTTTCATAAAGTATTGCTCCCAGAAGCATATTCACAATCCTTGTCTTAAAGCACAGATTAAGAGAGCTACTGATAGTATTACTGTGAGCAGGAATATCTGAATAGTCTTTAGTATAAAGTTTAGAAGAAGTCATTTACAAAAGCTGTAATTGGATGTTGTATTGTCTTCCACCAATATTGAAGGACTGCAGAAACAGCTGAAGCAGCTGCTGTAACAACACATTGACTGATGTTAGTGCCACAAAGAATCGTGTATAAAGTGGCTATTGTTACTAGCTGCAACATAGGCCCACTAGCTGCAAACTGGCCCACGTAAATGACAAGGTAACTTTTTTTCAGAATGGTAGCCATCACTTTATCCTTTTATATGCCTGGTTTTCAACAGTTTGTGATGCCTAAGAAAAGTTTAGACTCCCTTTCTTCCTCCAGTTTCAGCCAAGAAAGCCAAACTGCCAAAATCAAAAGGTGCAGTAACAGAGAGAAGAAATGGGACAGCCCTAACCTGGAAAGCTCACTTTCACTAGCAAAGGGAGGCTTGGAGCTAAAAGTGACACGGCATGCTTGCCAGGCCTGTCACTTTGTTATTTTATTTGTTATTGTTAACTGTTGGAATAATGCTCCCACATAACTCATGGATCTCATCTGTGCATGAAAGAGATGTTCCCAACTGCTGCTTGTTTTAGAGCTCAGACAGAACTGCCTGATGCTTCCTATCATCTGGTTTGTTAGGCACAGCTGTCTCCTTGCTATGAGGTCAAGGCAGACTTCTCTAAAAGGATTTTGAGAGTGTGTGAGTGTTATGGTCACAGATGTGACACACAATAGCTTTTGTAACCATACTTATCTCAAGGCTTTCAGAGGTGCATTTTTTCTTCCACAGGAAGGAAACACAGAATTGTTCTGAAGTAACTTTGGCTGTATGTGGGAAATACAAAAATGTTTTATCCATAAATATGGCTAACCATCGCCACATAGAAGATACCATTTCCTTCATGTGAACTTCTGGAAGAGGGTCCATTTTGTGTGTCTTTAGAAAGCATGGTCCTTCTCTCTGTAGACTTTACCTCCATTCACTTATTTTGGCAAATCCAAATCAAATTCATGCTTCTACTACACCAACTGCATTACAGGTAGACAAGAAAATTACTTGTAGGATGTTTCTGCTGAGAAAATTGCCAAAATACCTAACAATACCTACTGATCTTGCTGCCTTTGTTGGTAGCCAAGGAAAGATGAAACTGGATTAAAGATTTCATTCCTATTACTTCCACAGATCAATTTTGAAACAAGAATGGTGCATCCCACACATTAAAGCATTCACAATGAGGTAGCAGTTTTGGGTGAGCAACGTCTTGAATAGTGTTTCCAGTCAAATGTTGGTGGAATTCACCATATGAGGAATATAGGAGTACACAATTTGAGCAACAACGCCTGAAGTTATTTGCTCTGGTTCTTGAATAATACCATAGTTTAAAGGGACTGATGGAAATCTGTATAGGAAAATTATCAGAAAGTACAAAAGCAGAACCTAATTTAAATAGATAGTCAGTTGAAAGTTTTTTGTTTGCCGATTCATGTAACAATTCAAGATGTGCATTAAAGGCTAAAAGGAATAGTCAAAAATCATTGTCTTCTGTAATGCCAGCTCACGCTAGCTGTTATCACTCAAACCTTAGGAATGCGGGTTTTTTTTTTCAGATACATTGTCCTCTAGTTCCACTTGATAATTAAAATGACTTTATGCTTTCAGAAAAGATATTTGGTTTGTATATGTTTGGCAAAGGACTGCAAAGCAGAAATTACCTCAGACCTCTTCCCCCCATGCCCCTCCCCCTCCAAAAAAAAAAAAAGAAAAGCACATATATTTGGTTCAGGAAGCAACTTTGCTACATCACAGCCCTGGGTTTAGTGGTAGCACCTGAAGCTAAAAAGGAAGCAAGACTGCAAGTTGAAACTGGGGTGGTAAAAGCAGCAATAACCATTGTCGGAAGTGGGGAGGCCTCTTTTGGGGGACACTGTTTGCCCCTTACAGGTGTGAGAAGTAGTAACACTGCTGAGGACTAGGTGGTCGCTGAGGACTAGCGAGATAAGGTAGTCATCCAGTAAAGATGCTGGTGTGAAAAAAGATATTCTTCTGCCTCCTTACACATGTGAAAAAAATGTATCCCTCCAAACTCCTCCTGTCACGTTTTTCAGAGCACTGTAAACAACAGCAACATCCTGCCTGTTGCTCCATTTTATTACTGCTGTGTCATCTGGCCTGCACATCTAGGAGAGGCAGAATCTATCTGCATGACATTCTCCTGCTTATGGTCTACTGGCTTGTAGAGTACTCTTGGTCTGGCATTTGCCCTACATAGAATCATAGAATGGTTGGAATTGGAAGAGACCTTAAAGATCACCAACCCCCCTGCCATCGGCAGGGACACCTCCCATTAGACCAGGTTGCTCCAAGTCCCATCCAGCCTGGTCTTGAACACTTCCAGGGATGGAGAAGCCGCAACTTCCCTGGGCAACCTGTTCCAGTGTCTCACCACCCTCACAGGAAAAAATTTCTTCATAACATATAGTCTAAATCTACCCTCTTTCACTTAAAACTGTTACCCCTCTGCCTATCACTACACTCCTTGACAAAAAGTCCTTCCCCATCTCTCCTGTAGGCCCCCTTTAGGTACTGGAAAGCCACTGTAAGGTCTCCCGGGAGCCTTCTCCTCTCCCGGCTGAACAACCCCAACTCTCTCAGCCTGCCCTCATAGGAGAGGTTCTCCAGCCCACTAAGCATCTTCGTGACCCTCCTCTGGAGTTGCTCCAACAGGTCCATATCCTTCTTGTGCTGAGGACTTCAAAGCTGGACACAGTACTCCAAGTGGGGTCTCACCAGAGCAGAGTAGACCGGCAGAATCACCTCCCTGGCCACGCTTCTGTTGATGCAGCCCAGGATTTCTGGGCTGCAAGTGCACACTGCCAGCTCATGTTGAGCTTCTCATCAACCAAGTTCTTCTTCTCAGGGCTGCTCTCAATCTACTCTTCACCCGGCCTGTATTTGTACTCGTGATTGCCCCAGTTGCAGGATGTTGTTGAATTTCATGAGGTTCTCACAGGCCCACCTCTCAAGCCTCTCCAGGTCCCTCTGGATAGCACTCCTTTCCTCCAGTGTCAACTGCACCACAGAGCTTGGTGTGGTCAGCAAAGCTGCTGAGGGGGCACTGAACCCACTGTCCATGTTGCCAACCAAACCCTGAGGAACACCACTCATGACTGGTCACCACTTGGACATCAATCTATTGACCTTAACTCTTTGAGTGCAGCCATCCAGACAATTGCTTATCCACTGAGTGGTCCGTCCATCAAACCCATGTCTCTCCAATTTAGAGACAAGGATGTCATGTGGGACAGCGTCAAATGCTTTGTACAACTCCATGTAGATGATTTCAGCTACCTGTAGGTATTTTATTCTGGGCTCAACAAACACAGTCTTGCCTTACTTGTATTTATTCAATATTTCACTGCAGTGATGAATTCAACAGCTCAGAAATCTCCACTCTGTGGCCTAGAGGTTAGTTAAGTGGCTGTGGAGCTGGCTTTTGGTATAAGCAGTCCAGCTGAGTGCCAAAGCAGTTATTGTGTCCACTAAGCTATGCACAAACACCCAATGGCATATGCAGACTGCTTTACTCCTCTTTCATACAGGTGTAAGTAACATCAAATTCCTTCATAGAAGAATCAAGAGGCAATACCTCATTTTCAATCTCAGAAGGAGTAATTGGGTCCAGGCAGAGAACCATGCTATTGCAGTGACAGAATTGTGTATAGACAAACCACCCCACCATTACTGGGAACACAGGCTCAGCAGCTTGTGTGCCACTTCAGTATATTCTGTGGCTCAAGTGGCTCAGAGGAACACGTGTCGGTGTAGTTGAGAGATTGTCTCTTTGTGTATCAAGACAGCCCTTTCCACACAACATGGGTACGTTTGCTTCTTTCCAGCCAGCCAGACAGGACAGCCCCAGTCAGCATTGGGGCCCAGAGAATGTTTCTGACATACATACTACCATAACGTCTGGAAACTCAATGAGCTGAGCCCCGTTTAAACTTCATACTGTACTTTTAAACTCACAGCACTTCTCAAATATTCACTAACCTTCTCAGTGTCCCTCTGATACAGAGGCATACAAACAAAACAAACTGACTGAGTTCTTTTTTTTTTTTCTTTTACCGGGGTGGGGACGAGACGATAGGACAAAAAAAAAAAAACCCAAACCAACAAACAAACCCCAAACCCAATAGCCCCAACAAAAAAACCCGATCAGCTCAACCAATAAAACAAACAAAACCCACCAGGGAAAACTTTCCTGGAAAAATAGCGACACCTAATGCTTCACGTTACAGTCACAGAATCATAGAATCACAGAATGGTTAGGGTTGGAAGGGACCTCAAAGATCATCGAGTTCCAACCCCCTGCCATGGGCAGGGACATCTCCCACCAGACCAGGTTGCTCAAAGCCCCATCCAACCCAGCCTTGAACACCTCCAGGGATGGGGCATCCACAGCTTCTCTGGGCAACCTGTTCCAGTGTCTCACCACCCTCACAGTAAAGAATTTCTTTCTGATCTCTAATCTGAATCTTTTTTCTTCCAATTTAAAACCGTTTCCCCTTGTCCTATCATTACCCTTCCTGGCAAAGAGTCCCTCCCCAGCTCTTCTATAGGTGCCCTTCAGGTACTGGAAGGCTGCTATAAGGTCTCCCCGGAGCCTTCTCTTCTCCAGGCTGAACAGTCCCAGCTCCCTCAGCCTGTCTTCGTAGGAGAGGTGCTCCATCCCTCTGATCATCTTTGTGGCCCTCCACTGCACCTGTTCCAGCTGGTCCATGTCCTTTCTGTGTTGAGGACTCCAAAGCTGGACACAGTATTCCATCCTGATGCTCTTCGAAAATAAAGCAGAGAGGGGGAAACACCCGGGAGGGAAAAGCCAAATTATCTGGAGTTTAGTGACCCCGCTCCTTAAATCACTGCCACAAACGTCTAGCCCCCCATGCCAACGCGGCAGCTGCCCATAAACACGGGCGGAGGGCTCTTCCCCACCAGCCGCCCCCGCGGCCGCCGTCGGCGGAGGCGGGAGGGGGTCCCGGTGTCAGGGACAGGGAGGCGGCCGCCGGAGGGCGCAGGGCGGGCAGCGGGGCCGGGGGCGCCGCCGGGACCGGGAGGTGGTGTGGCCGGGACCGGGAGGTGTCGCTGCCCGCCGAGCCCCCCCCCCC
>NW_015094508.1:2958847-2959078 GCF_001431845.1 Calidris pugnax | reverse complement strand
CCGCTTTCCCCCCTCCCCAGGGAAGCGGCTGGCGCTGGAGGGGGCCGGGCACTTCTTCTCGTTGACGGCTCTGTGGGGAGAAAAGTCCCCCCCGGTGTCCCCGCCGGGCTGCACGGTGCGGGGGTCCCGGTGCCGTTAAGCGGCCGGGCGGCGCGTGCCGGGCCGTTAAGGGGCGCGGGGCGGCCGCTGTGCGGGCTGGGGGCGCGTCTCTCTCTGTGTGAATTCGGCGGG
>NW_015094508.1:2958561-2958837 GCF_001431845.1 Calidris pugnax | reverse complement strand
CCTCGTCATCCCCGGTCCCGTCGGGGTGAGTTGGGCTCTCGGAGCAGAGCGGGCGGCTGCTCCAGGCGCTTTCCTCCGGTTTGCCGGGCTCTGGGCGGGCGCGGGGATGAGCTGGGAATAAACTCAGGACGAGGGGTCGGCCGGAGCCCCAGAGGAGAGTGGGGCAAGCAACCAGCGGGGACGGGTCCCGCCTGCGCAGCCCTGCACGGCGGTGCCCCCTCTGCAGCCCCCCCCCCCCCCCGCCGTTTGAAGCCCGCCCGCGGGAAAACAGGCCGT
>NW_015094508.1:2828417-2958495 GCF_001431845.1 Calidris pugnax | reverse complement strand
CGCCCCCCCCCCCCCGCGTCGTTGCAAGCCGGCCAGCGGCAAAAACTGCCTCTTTCTTGGCAACAAGAAGTTGCTTTATGGGGGAAAGGCAGAAGCTGGCGCGCCGGGGTCGTCTCTCCTCTCCGTTCTGGAGCGTTGCTAAGCGTGTAACTTTAGCCAGGGATGGTCAGAAGAGCTCTTTGCCCCTCATCTGAAGGACAAGGTCTTGATTTCTTCCTCCGGAGCCAAATGGAAGAGGCAGAGTAACGGGACGGGAACGGGGAGGTGGTAAGGAAGCTGCCGTGTAGGTGTACGGACAGGACCCGGCCGGGGAGCCCAGCGCTGCCGCGGGATGCGCGGTGCTGCGGGAACATCCAAACCCCTCCCGGAGCGCAGCGCTTGGCCCCCAAGGAATTCGCGCTGGCTCTGCTGCTTGAGGGTAGGCTGCTTTAAGATGCGCAGGTGATTTCCGCGTCCACACGCTTTTACCGACTTTCCCCGGAGCAGTCATTCTTTAGGATGTGTGTCTTTTCAGGGTAGCAGCAGAGCTGACATTTTAAAATAAACTTCTTGAACCTGGGTGATGGGAACACTAGGAAAAAACTGAAATTGCTGTATGTATAGGAAGTAATTAGAAATGCTGTCAGTGAGGGATTCACAATACGAGACCCACCCCGAGCAGTTCTATACACACAATACCTCTTGCGACTTTGATTTTTCAAATCTGATCTCAGTAACTTCTGAAAGGATTGCTGTAATAAATGGATGACAGTCGTGTTTGGTTTTCAGTCAGCAGCATAAATAAATCATTTCTTATGCCACTTGATACTGGATATTTGCTTGTGCTGCCAGTCATTTAACATGTCATTTAAGAAAGCATGAATGACAAAACCTGACCGTTGCTCACAGCCGAGACGTACTTCTGGCTTGCATTGTATTACTTTGAAGACCAGTCTGTAGTTACTGTTCTTTTGGTCTTTCATTTCACACACGCTCATTCTTGCATGCATGTGAATGAAAGACCTTCTGGAAGCAGAGTAGGAAGTAGGAATGTAGACTACACTGTATAGCAGTTCGTAGTGTATTGCTGGTACTATAGGATATTGCTGGAGTGATTTTAAAGGCAAAGGTATGTGCAGGTTCCACTGTGGCTGGTCGGCTGCTGAAGTTCACGCTCTTTACTGGCAGCGTTAGTAAGAATTCCACCAGCTCAAGCCTTACCACTTCCCTCTCTTGTGGGTGAACACTAGGGCAACACAGGGTCTAAAGTCAAAGAAAATCAATACAACCACTCTGGTCCCCAGGAAGGAGCCTGAAGCAGTTGAATTTCTCTACAAGTGGAACAACTGGTTATGATCCTGAGAGATGCAGAAGCTGACATAGAGGATGTTAAAACAAGGAAGAATAAAGAACGTGCTTTATCAGGCAATGGATCTGTTTCAGCTGTGGGACAGAAGAAGGCAAGAACCTCCACAATGTAGTATATAGAGAGTGGGAAGAAACAGTGGACTTTCTAGAGTAGAGGTGTCACAGTCAGCAGGTGAGTACACCTGTGACTGCTGTGCAGTGGGGCTGGTGCTGAGCTGGAGCTACAACTATTTGAGAGAAGTGGCCGCCAGGGAGGCAGTGGTTTCTGGTGAGCTGTGAACCCAAGGAGAGCTGGAGACTGATGCCTCTTGTGGAGCAAAGGTGTTGTGAATAAGATGGATAATCACCTGGTCCTAGTGATTTTCTGGGACACTTCTTCACTGATGATTCGGAAATAAAAATATAGTCTGTAAAACTACTCCTGAAAGGTAGCCCACTGCTGCTGAGAGAACTCTGTCCTTGGGTCAAAATATTTTTGAGGGTGCTGAGCAGAAGAAGAAATCATGTTGACTGACATAGTGCATTGCTTTGGGAGGATGGGATATTAAAAATGTAATTTATAGTTGTTTTATGGAAGGATCATAACAGAATTGCAAAAGCTCTGGTATAAATAGTGAGAACTTCTGGGAAGAGAGTAGAAAATTGGTGTCCAGGAAGTGTTTCCAAGAGAAAATCCAGGACTGAAAACTGGATCAAAGGAAGCTTAAGAGCAGATGTCTGGGTGTCATAAGATGCAAATGTAGCAGTCTTGGGGCTTCTCCAGGGCTGGGAGACCTTTTGGATTCCCTTTCCTGTCAAAATTGGAATGTAAAGAGGTGGTGATCTTAAACTGAGGCCAGTGAAGTTCTAATTGAAGGTGTCAAAATTTGGCAATGTCTGGAGTTTTCTCCTAGCCACAGCAGCAGCTGTACTTTAATTCTGTCATATTATTGTTTAGTTGCTCTGAAAGACCATTAGCTACTGTTTCTCTGGAGTGTTTTTTCCCCACTTAATCTGATAGCTCTTCAGGCAATCGAAAGAGCTTCCTTGAATACTTTTAAAAACATACCGTAAAATCTTTGGAATATTGTGTTAATTTTGGTTCCTTCTGTTGATGTATTACTACACTTCTTTGTCCCTTACAAGTGTCAAAGATGCAAATACAGATGGGATTTCAGCTTCCAATGAACAAAACACACCCCACTGTTACTCAGCAGAAGTAGCTAACATTGGGCTTGGTCATGGCACTTTTAATATGAGACAAGGTTTAGAGCTGTTGAAGCTGAGAACAGGAACCTGGCAACTAGCAGCTGCAGCATCCATGTATTTCTGCACTGAAGTGCAAGTTCTGTAGCAGCGTGTATTATACCAGCTGCTCACTCACTCATTTCACAGATTTCATGGATTTGACAGAGTTGGAAGGGACCTCTGGAGATCATCTGGTCCGACCCCCCTGCTAAAGCAGGATTGCCTAGAGCAAATCACTCAGGGCTGCATCACTCAGGGCTTGAAAATCTCCAGAGAAGGGGACTCCACGACCTCTCTGGGCAGCCTGTTCCAGTGCTCTGTCACCCTCACCCTAAAGAAGTTTTTCCTCATATCTGAGTGGAACTTTCTATGTTCCAGCTTGAGCCCTTTGCCCCTTGTCCTATCTCTGGAAACCACTGAAAAGAGTCTGGCTCCAACATCCTTCAACCCACCCTTTAGAAACTTGTAAGCATAGATGAAGTCTCCCCTCAGTCTTCTCCAGGCTAAAGAGCTCCAACTCTTTGAGCCTTTCCTCCTAAGGGAGATGCTCCAATCCCTTAATCATCTTGGTTGCCCTATGTTGGACTCTCTCCAGTAGTTCCCTGTCTCTCTTGAACTGGGGAGCCCAGAACTGGATGAAGTATTCCAGTTGTGGCCTCACCAGTGCAGAGTAGAGAGGGAGAATGACCTCCCTCAACCTTCTGGCCACACTTCTCCCTATGCAGCCCAGGATTCCACTGGCCCTCTCGTCGACAAGGACACATTGCTGGCTCATGGAGATCCTGACATCCACCAGGACTCCCAGATCCTTTTCCTCAGTAGTACTTCCCAGAAGATCCATCTGTATATTTGTGCCTGGGATTCTTCCTCCCCAGGTGCAGGACCTTATATTTGTCCTTGTTGAACTTCATTAGATTCTCTGCCCAGCTCTCCAGCCTGTACAGGTCACACTGGATGGCAGCACAGCCCTCTGGAGTGTTGGCCAGCCCTCCCAGTTTGGTATCATCAGCAAACTTGCTGAGGATATACTCTGTCCCCTCGTTTGTTTTGCTTGAGCTTACTAGGAAAAATAAAATTCCCAATATCTTTTTAGGAAAGGGTTATTGGCTGTGCCTCATAGTTTGGAGTGAGGGAGGAAGAGAGAGAGGAGTTTGTTTTTTTCTTGTTGAACAGATATTTTGGTAAAATTCAACAGCAGCCTAGGAAATATGTAGTTGTGCTTTCTAGTTGTATGCAGAATAAACTCAGCGATGCCTAATTAGGCTGCTTTGCAAATTGTCTTTTTATTCAGAGAACCTAAATAGGAGCTAGAAATTGTGATTGTTTTCCCCACCCCCTTTACCTTCCATGTTCTGGTATCTGCAATAAGCTTGTTAAATGTAAATGAGAGACATAGAAATTGTGAGGCTGGCAGATTATTTTCTATCTGTTTACAGCTGAAAGAAGATTAGGAAGTCTGTAATAAATCTGTGTTTTATTCTTTATATAAGTTAGGTGAAGTAAAAAAGAAAAAGAAAAACTTGGGCATTACATATACAGGAAAGACTACTGGGTAAATGCTATCCTTTTAGATTGATATTACAATGTCTTCACTTATGCTTATTATTTTTTAATACTATTTAATTATTGCTGATCTGAAAGTATGAGCTTCTATGGATGGCCATGAATTTTGAAAGAATTAGTACAATAAGTGAAAGCCACAAAGAAAGTCTGTTGTATTTTACCTCATTTTTACATCATTACTTATATTTGTTTCAGATCCTCCACATCTTCCGTAGGAGTTGACTCCGAGTTCCAACTTTTGAACTCCATGATAAATGATACCCAATTTTTGACTGAGTTATTAATATTTATTGTTTAAAGATGTCACCTACTTTTCAGGAGGTAGTTCTGTACCCCCAGAAGCAGCTGGAGAATTTGTATTGACTTCAGATATGCTGATAATGTCTCAGCTATGGCAGAAGACAGACCTCAGACAAGCCGGATGGGCAGTAGGGAGTACTGACTCTCACAGGATATGATAGCTCTAGAGAAGACCTGCTGCCTTTTGTCTTAATAACTGGTATTATAGGCCATATATTTAGCTTTTTAAAAACTACGTAAAAGGGAAAGTATGCAGCATTATTGGAATCAAGAAGAATGTGTTCTATTTGTGCTCCAGAGCAAGAGTGTTAATTAAAGCTTTACAGCTTGGAAAATTCATCACTGCTAGTTCGGTTCCACCAACTCAGTGGTAACAAAACATTCATGGTACTGAGCTTCAGACACTGTTGAGCTGGACTGGATACAAACCATTAACCACAAGAGATAAACTCCACATTCTTTTAGTTGGCCCTTCTTTAGCTCTCCCCATGCAGCACCTTGCAATCGGATATATTGTGCAATTTTTTTCCTATCCCATACTGAGACCAGTTTTAAATCCTAAGACATTAGGAGATTAAAAAAGTAAAATAAATCACTTACTAGCTGAAATTCAAAAGTATCAGGTTTGTATAAGGTGTAAAGTGTATTAATAGTATGAATGCATATGTTCTAATACTATTTATTCACATGTGTTGCACAGATATGATACTAGCATCAGCAGCCTCGGTGTGCTGGTAGAGGGCAATCACTGCCAATAGTTCTAAACAGCAGAACTGATGTCATTGGCCATTTCCTTTTCCACTACGAAAATCATTTTCCTAGTGGAGAAAAATCAGTCGCTAGAGAAAGTTTGAGCAGACAACTTAGTTGGTATTTTATACACATAATTCATCTAACCTCTGACCAGCAGGTCATATAGAGGCTTTTAGTTGTCCTTTCCCATGTTGTTCTATATCTTTAGGGCATCGAAAAGGATGCCAGGGGAATAAACAAAGCACTTAAAATTTCTTTTTCTTTTTTTTTATTTTATTCTGAGGGGAAATTACAGGTCAGACAATTCTTGAAGCAGAATTGTTTGTGTGAAGGACAGTAATGTAGATACGATAAATAATCTTGAAATTTTCTGTTAACTGTTTCGTATCGTAGTACTAAGTATTTCAGTGGTTAGTTGAGTAGTTAAATTCTTAAACTTACATTTCAGAAGGGACTTTTTCAATTATATCTCAAGTGCTAGTTTTTTTCTTCAATGCAGAAATTCAGCAGTATTAAATAGTAATCAACCATGGCCCTTTTTTTTTTTTACCCTTGAAGAGCAAGCAAGTAAAGCAGGAAGTGCAGGTTTTGTAGTAGGATCATGGCACATCTTTATTGTTCGGTAGTTGGTATTCATTTCTTATATTTGTATCAATACTGATATATAAATACATATAGACACATATGTTTTATATAAGTAGGTAGATTAATATAGAGAGAGTTAGTAAATTAAAAATTTAATCAGGAAGTTCAATAACTAGCCTGAAAGACTACAGTGTATACTGAATAGCTTAGTTTGGGTGTGGTGCTGGTTTAGGATGTTGGTTGGTTTTGATTTTGCTTTCTTGTTTCCTATCTAACTCTCCTTGGGTTAGATATATGTAGATGGTATATTGTACTATCACATTGCATGTACTGCATAACAAATGTGTTGCTTTGACTATGGATGCAACTATGGGATTGGAGGGACCTGGATTCAGTTCTGTGTTCTCCCATAAAGCATCTGCGTCAATAATACAGCTAGTCCTTCTGCAAAATGCAGTGATACCACTTCTTGACCCACCAGTCATAAGGTAAAGCTAAGTGTTTTAAACTTGTGAAGTGGTTGGAAGCTGTGACAAGGCCATCTGCCAACTGGAGGCAGCCTGAGCTGGCAGTGATCGTACACTGGTGGAGTTCACAGTCCTGAGGGATATGGGTCAGACAAAGTAAACTCAGGAGCCTGGATTTTAAGGAAGCAAACTTCCAGCTTTTCACAGAGTTAGTCAATGGAAACTGCCCTCAGGGACAAGGGAACAGAATAGAGTTGGCAGAGCACATCTTTCAGGATGCTTTCCATAGAGCACAAGAGCTCTTGATCCCCAGGAGTAAGAAACTGGAAAAGGAAGGCAAGAGACTGGCATGGATGAGTGGGGACCTGCTGGTCAAAGTAAAGGGGAAGAAAGAGATGCACAGGCAGTGGAAGAAGGGACAGGTATCCTGGGAGGAGTACAGGGACACTGCCTGGTTGCATAGAGCACAAGAGCTCTTGATCCCCAGGAGTAAGAAACTGGAAAAGGAAGGCAAGAGACTGGCATGGATGAGTGGGGACCTGCTGGTCAAAGTAAAGGGGAAGAAAGAGATGCACAGGCAGTGGAAGAAGGGACAGGTATCCTGGGAGGAGTACAGGGACACTGCCTGGTTGTGCAGGGATGGGGTCATGAAGGCCAAGGTGCAGCTGGAGCTGAACTTGGCAAAGGATGCAAAGAATAATAAGAAGGGCTTCTACAGGTATGTCAGGCAGAAAAGGAAAGTCATAGAATCATAGAATCATAGAATTTCCCAGGCCGGAAGGGACCTCCAAGGGTCATCTAGTCCGACCTCCCCGCAGTCAGCAGGGACACCCCCAACTAGACCAGGTTGCCCAGGGCCTCATCGAGCCTCTCCTTGAATATCTCCAGGGATGGGGCCTCAACCACCTCCCTGGGCAACCTGTTCCAGTGCTCCACCACCCTCACAGTAAAGAACCCTCTCCTAATCTCCAATCTAAATCTGTTCCCCTCCAGCTTAAAGCCATTTCCCCTCGTCCTGTCACTACAGGCCTTTCTAAACAGGTTCTCCCCAGCCTTCCTGTAGGCTCCCTTCAGGTACTGGAAGGCTGCTATTAGGTCTCCCCGGAGCCTCCTCTTCTCCAGGCTGAACAACCCCAGTTCCTTCAGCCTGTCCTTGTAGCAGAGGTGCTCCATCCCCTTGATCATCCTCGTGGCCCTCCTCTGGACCCTCTCCATCAGGTCCATGTCCTTCTTGTATTGAGGGCTCCAGACCTGCACACAATACTCCAGGTGAGGTCTCACCAGAGCAGAGTAAAGTGGCAGAATCACCTCTCTGGACCTGCTGGCAACGCTTCTTTTGATGCAGCCCAGGATGCGATTGGCCTTCTGGGCTGCAGCTGCACACTGCCTGCTCATGTCCAGCTTCTCGTCCACCAGAACCCCCAAGTCCCTTTCCTCAGGGCTGCTTTCCAACACCTCACCCCCTAGTTTGTATTGGTGGCGAGGATTGTTCCGGCCCAGGTGCAGAACCTTGCACTTGCTCTTGTTGAACCTCATGAGGTTCACCTGGGCCCACCTCTCCAGCCTGTCCAGGTCCCTTTGGATGACATCCCGTCCCTCTGGTGTATCGACAACACCACACAGCTTGGTATCATCCGCAAACTTGCTGATGGTGCCTTTAATCTCCCTGTCTATATCATTGATAAAAATGTTAAACAGCACCGGTCCCAGCACGGACCCTTGAGGAACACCACTTGTGACTGGTCTCCATCTGGACTTTGAGCCATTGAGTACTACCCTCTGGATGCGACCATCTAGCCAGTTCCTTATCCACTGAACAGTCCACCCATCAAATCAAAAGTCAAAGAGAGAATACCCCTCTCATGAACACAACTGGCAAACTGGTAACAATGGACAAAGAGGCAGCTGAGGTACTTAACAAATTTTTTACGTCACTGGCAACCCGTCTTCCTACACCTCTCAAGTGGATGGACTGCAAGGCAGGGACTGAGGGAGCAAAGTCGCTCCCACTGTAAAAGAAGATCAGGTTGGTGACCACCTGAGGAACCCGAACAAACATAAGTCTATAGGACCTAACAAGGTGCATCTCAGAGTCCTGAGGGGATTGGCTGATGTAGTTGCCAAGCCACTCACCATGATATTTGAAAACACATGGCAGTCGGGTAAAGTCCCTGGTGACTGGAAAAAGGGAAACATTTCCCCCATATTTAAAGAGGGTAGAAAGGAGGACCCTGGGAACTACCAACCTGTCAGCCTCACCTCTGTGCCTGGGAAGATCATGGAACAGATTCTTCTATAAGTTATGCTAAGGCATATGGAGGACAGGGAAGGGATTTGAAACAGTCAGCATGGCTTCACCAAGGGCAAGTCCTGCCTGACTAACCTAGTGGCCTTCTATGATGGAGTGACTACACCAGTGGACAAGGGAAGAGCTATGGATGATCTTTAAGGTCCCTTCCAACTATGACCATTTTATGGTGCTATGGATATCATATATTTGGCCTTCTGTGAGGCCTTTGACATGGTGCCCCACAACATCCTGTTCTCTAAACTGGAAAGGTATGGATTTGATGGGTGGACTGTTCAATGGATGAGGAATTGGCTGGATGATCACATCCAGAGGGTAGTGGTCAACAGCTCAATGTCTGGATGGAGACCAGTGATGAGTGGTAACTGTCTGTAATGGACCAATGTTTAATTCTTTTAATTTTTTTTGCAGTGATGGTGGTGAAACCCTGGGACAGGCTGCCAAGAGAGGTGGTAGATTTACCTAAAATGCATGTAGAGAGAAAATGAGTGGATAGCTAACAAGAGAGCTTTATTTAAAGGCCACTGATATTAGTAAAAAGGTTCTTATTCACGTCAAGGAAGCCTGGATCAGCTCCACCTGTCCCTTTTCCCCAACCAAAGCAAATTAAAGGGATCACTGTATTGCAAAGGCAAGAAAATGGCAACTGAAAACTGAGATCACCGAGACATTTTTGTAGCTGGCAGAAGGTGGACTCAGCAGTGCATTTAGTGCCATGGACTTGCAGTTTTGTCTCTCGTACCCCAAAAGCCACTACTGTTTTGTTTTGTGTACTACAGATGACTGAATTAGTTTTTTAATCCATGGAAGGATTTCTATATAGCAGTAGTGTCATAATCCTACTCTCACAGGACACTTGCACATGTTTGTGTTAGCATAGTCCTAGTGCTAGCTCTATTGATTTTATGGTCTTTTCCTGTTCCACTTAATTTTCTGTGGTGAATTTTAATTTATTTAATCTGCAGGGAACACTGAAGCTGAGTGTAAGTGTATTTGGATCGTGAGGTAAATAACTCTAAACGTAAATTATTTTCTCCTTTGAATAATCTTACATGGTTTGTATAAATTATGGTCTCTGCATCTGAAAGTGTAACTTGAAAATCTTGCATCCACTTATGTTTAGCCATATAATTTTAAGTGAGTCAGGCACAAATCGTTATCCTGCAAAAAAAACTAGTAATTTTGCCTCTGTGATTTATTGCCGTTGACTTCAGTTGGCAGTGTTTCTGGAAGTAACATGGGTGGCATTACGTCTGCATGTGTCCGTAGAATGAGGTGCTTTTTATCCAGAAAGCAAATCGCAACTGTTTAATAATAGACATCTGGAAAGCAAACCATCTGCACTGAGGTCATGCTGGCCTGATCATTTCAGTGCCAGCTGCTTGTATGCCAGGTTCTTCTGGCAGCTAAAGAGTACGCACTAGAGAGAGGCTTTCCATTCATTTCACACTGTCACACGTACGGAATGTTCCAAATATGCCTTGGACCCTACAGTGGCTTCCAAAACTGTAGCAGAAATGCTGTATTAACAACTTAGTTTCCTAAAGGTGGGTCTGCTTATTTGATTTCCAAAGTAGCATGATATAAAATGTGTTGGTGCAGACAGAGTGACAACAGGTTCAAACATCTGCAGGGAATTTTTAATGGAAAGATGTTCCAATTTTTATTTTTTTTTTTGTCCAAGTCTGGAATTCTTCAGTCTTTATTAGTTACTATGTTCTGGTTTTAATACTTTGGCACCCTACCATGCACAGTGCCTTTGCATTTCTGAGTAGAAAGAAGACTTTGTTGTCTGGTTAAATGTTTGGCAAATAATAAGTTAAATATTTTTGTGAAGCAAAAAAAGCATTCCTGAAGTGGGAAAACTACTTCAAATATATCAAGTGTAATTAAAATATAATAAAATAATAAAATATTTCTGCTGCTCTGGAAGCAGCAGGAGGAGATGGCTGAAAATGACAGGCTACGTGCCTAACTATGGGGTACTGAGGTAAGGCAGTAAAGATTAGTGATGACTGAAGATTTGTCTGCATGTTTTGTTTCTTTTTTGCCTCCCTCCGTCCCTCCCTGCCTCTTTTCCTCTCTCCCCTTCTCCCACCGCTGGTCAAAAAGATAAAATACATTTGACTTGTTAATTAAAGTGTTACAAATCTTACATATGTATTGGTCAGTGACTACAATTTGTTAATTTCCCTGTTCTAAAATTCTCACTCTAAAAAGAAGGCTAGTTTCTTGAGATATCCATGAATAAGAGATTCTTAATTTACTGCTCCCCTTGTTTTCTTTCTCATTAGTAAAAGATGAAGTTTTCAGGAAACAGACTTTATTTTAAAATTTACATTAGATGATGCTTTGCATTAGCTGTTAATATTTAGACATTAGATATAAAATCTTAGTTTAGTCCTTAATGCAAGATGAAATAAACTTAAGAAGACTTTTAAGAATCTTAAAATGATACATGGCATTTTTTGATGCTGGCACATTTTGATATTGGCATTTTTTGCTGTTCTGCACCCACCAGTTCTTTAAAAAATACTGCTGCTCAGTATATTGGGCTTTTCAATCCAGAGGATATTGTGCTTTTCGGTCTGGGTGGTTTTTTTTTTGTTATGATTTAAATACAGATGGTCAGAAGTCATGTATCACTGCAACTTTTCCTTGAAACTTTTATGGTAACTTATTCTTTTTACTTCTTATTTATGTAAAACTACAGTTGAAATGTAACGATGCTCTCAAAAAACGTGTGGACATAAAATCAGCAAAAATTGGGTAAAACTAGATGTATATTGTAATTGGAAAATAAAAGGAGTTGCCAAGTGAGAATACAAGTGTGGCCGTCTCTTTCTGCAAATCTGGTAACTTTACACCAGGCCTTTCCCCTCCAAGATGTTTTTGTATAGAGAAGGAGATGCACTGACTCATTAAATGTCAAGCTCAGTAGACACCAGCAGCGTGAAATCAATTTACGACTAGCAACATGAGCTGTTATGAAATGCTATTCTTGATTTTCTTACTCTAAGTCCTTTAAAAGTACAGGGAAGTAGCTTCTACACGCCACTGTATTCTTTGTATCCTGTATTACTTGACAGCCCAGTGCTGTCTTGCTGCAGTGTCTCTAAGATGCAGTGATTTACCACAGTAGTCTGAGATTAATACTTGCTGCTTTGAAGTTAATGAAACTGTGCCTGTTTATAGTAGAAAAGAAACTCTTTAATGCTTTTAGAGATACTAGTGTGTAATTGAGAAATAAATTTCTCAGAATCGAAAGACTTTAATTTAGTATGCATCTAAATGAATATTCCTTTTTTTGTAAAGTATCTGATTTCTCTGAAGATTGCTATAGTATGATTAAAGTAGATTTCCTATTCTGTGGCTCAAATGACACTCCCATGATGGTTATTTCAGAATATTTGCTTGAGTTCTGACTGCCTTACAAACTACATCCAAGACAGCCAGGATACCAAGACGGCAGTTGTCCTAAATTGTCACCATTGTGAATCCATGTCACAGGGATTATTTACACCTTCTGGGTGCCAGTTTTAGTCACGTATGAGGCTTTAAATGGTGCAGTTAATACTTAGAGGTGGGTGTTTGGATGGGGTGGCTTGCGTATCAGAAAAATATTAGAGCCCATGATTCTAAGTACCAACTTGTCTCAAGCTGGTGGTTGTTTTTTTTTTTTTTAATAAACTGAGTTACGCTTTTGAAACTTGGATGTGTCAGTTACATCAGTAATTAGAAGAAATAGCTTACGCAAGAGGTAGCCTGTTGTTAATGCAACATGACACTTAGTCCTCTGCAAGCTGACCAAATAAACAGGAATACTCTTAAAATTGGCACTAATTGTTCTGTACCACAGAATCCTGTTACACTGCTTGCAGTCGGTGACTCCTGATCTGCTTGTGATTACATGTTTTATTTGTTAAGCTGCACGACTGCAGATAAAGGCAGAGCTCTGTTTCGAGGCTGACAGACCGGCACCCCGACAGGTGCACGGTGAAAACCAGCTATGCCTTCAAAGGTCAGGTTACGTGCGAACTCAAGACTCTTGTTGCCTGTCCATAACGTCCAGACTTGAGGCAGTGTCTTTGAAAGAAGTCCTTTGCTATGTCAGAACACCAGCTTCGGTTAACTCTTGCCGAGGGATGTTTACGTTGCACTTCCTTGCGTGGGGTAAATGTTCCTTGTGGTGGTTGGTATTTCAAAGGGTGCCATGAATCAGCTGAAGGAACAGACGGTGTGATATAGGTAATTAGTAAGCAGGCGTGTTTGAAGCCCACAATTGGTGGGGCTCCATTTCTTTCATTTTGTATTTTCATCCATGGCAAAAGACAAGATGATGCTGAAGGAGGGGAACTGCTTGGAAATTTGTTTTTGGCACTAGCCTTCTCCATGCAGTAGGTGCTGATCTGTTTTCAGAATGGGATACAGGTGTAGGGAACAAAAAAAAAACAAAAACAAAAACAAAACACAACTGGAAGGCATATAGGAGCACATAACTGTCAGTTTATCATTGTTCTAAAGCTGATTATCAGGAATTACTAAATTAATTTAAACATCTTCTTCCTCTTAACCACAAAGGCCAGGAAAATCTTAAAGGAAAAATACTTTATCATGGGGGACAGGACAAGCAGAACTGGCAGGGGAGCACCAGCAACTGTTATATCTTACTTTCCCTAAAATAATTCCTATACTTAGGAAAAGTGAGGTGAATGGCTTTTCTGGTGGCTAAATATTTTAGCTAAATAACAGTTCATTTCCACAAATGTGTACCTGGGAAGTATTTAAAAAACATTTTTATTTTTTTGAAATATTTCTCAATAGCTCACCTAACATCTTAATTGGAGAGAGCAGTACAGAAGTCAATATTTAGTGCTCAATTCTGTAGAAGGCATCTATGGGTATCTGCAAGGTAGATTTATTTTCCAAGTAAACAGCCACTGCTTAGACATATGTCCAGCAAGAGGGTAAAGGGTTTTCATTTTAGTTTTCACTGAGCACTGAGCTGTGAAAGTGAAATTTTGCAGAGTTTGTTCCTTTGTTTTCTTTTTACCTAGGTTCATCCAACCCCCCCGCCCCATTTCCAGGCTTTGTCGTATTTCTTTTCAGACTCTCAATGCCCTGGTTTTCTGGCAAGGAAAACCTTGTCAAGATCTCTTCTGAAGAGGAGCAAAGGAGGAAGACTTTGGTACTTCTAAAAAGATTACTGCTAACTATTATTATTATTATTAATAATATTAATATGCTGAATAAGGGAAAGGTTTAAAATAAATTAATCAGTTGTTATTTTTCTGTCTAGAAATCATTTAGCAAGTATTGATTTCAGAGTAATAGATTTAATCAGATCAGCTTACTACACTAATGATTCAGCTTTATTGTTTGTGAAATAGGTAGGAGATAATGTTATGAAATATATAGTTCCTCTTGAAATTCATGTTTATTAATTCTTTTTCTTTTTTTTTTTTTTAAGTGATTGTGGTTCTGGTGGGTTTTTTTCTCTTGTTTTGCAAGAAACTAATTTGTACCTAACAGGGTAGCTGTTTATTTTGAGCTTGAAAGAACCTAGGCCTCCATGTAGTAAGGCACTTGTGCTTAAATTGCACAGCATTCAGGCTAGCACTCCTCATTGAGGTTGCAGCCAGTTCATACGCATAAAACTGGCAACATGTTTATGCTGTTGTCATCAAAACAGTATCTTAAGGACATTTTGTCTATAGTGACAGTAATGTTAAAGCTCTAAACAAGTGAAGTGTTAAGGTAATACAATGGCTAACTGGGCAAGACTACAAGGCTTAAATCTCAGAAGATCTTTTTTTTTTTCCTTAATTGCTTTGTGTGAAAGAGCAGATGTTTTAGGCATTTTGAGTACAGTTGTTCTTGATATAGATAAACAAGGTAGAACATTTTTTCTGTCTTTGTATTAGAAGAACAGGTATAGTGCAATACTTGTATTTTAAACTGCCTGCTGACTAGCCACATTGCGCCACAGTACCATGTTATTGCACTGCAGCCGCTGTGTACAATCATCTAACATGATTAGGAAAAGTTATAAAAGGAAGAATTAGTTTCAAGTGAGTATATAAGATTATCCTATGGATCTTTGTCTTTCTTCCCAATTTAATGTTACCTTATTCCTGAGCCTTTACTGCATTTACCCACTATGTTTCATGAATTTAAGAAATTATTTATAAGTTGCAGGGACCATTCTTTCAGCTGTTGTAATTTGATTTAAACAAGCATATGTTTGAATCTTGAAGGATTTTTGACATTGAAATAATAGTAGTCTAAGAGAAAGAATTTCCATAGTGTGGGGGGTCTTTTTATGTGAACCCAATAACTTTCTAAGCTTTTAATTTTAAATATAATATTTCAAAACTTATACAGTAAATACCATAAATCACACATAGAAAGGAGTTTTTTTCCATGTAGAGGAGAGAAGGAGCATTGTAAACTTGTGACAAGAGATGACATAGTAATGCTGTTTGTCTCTGATTTACTATATCCGTGTTGAGCTTGCTTGGAAAACTGGTCTGGGAGTCTTGTATTTGTTTTCTACTGTAAAGTCTAAGCTGATGAGAGATGCCTGGGAAGGGGAGGATGGAATGGAAAAACTTCTTGTAATCAGAATCTGACCTAATAAAAAGTTCTTAACACCTTTTTCCCTGCTAGACTCTTTTATCTTTCTGTAAATGAGGTGGGAAGACTCTGAGTGTAAACATCTCGTACTGGCCCCTGGGCTCTTGCAACTAGCCAACCTCCAAGGCAGTGGTCACACAGCCTCCTTGACTGGGCTTCCCCTCTGCGTCCGTGATGGGCCAGTTCAGTGGAGGGCAGCATCCCACCCGGTGCTAAGCCACACAGTAGCATATGATGGCATTGAACGGCTTAAAACTAAAAAGGTACAGAAATTAAAAAGACTGTGTATATAAAGTGAGAGGGAAAAGCAATGAGAAGTCAACTCTCTTAAGGATGGGTGGGAGTGATAGGCTCTGTCCTGGTGATTCCTTCTAGTTCCTTGGAGCACAGTTTACGCTTTGATGGAGTCCTGTTTATGTTGCCTTTGAACAACGTTAGAAGAGATGTGCTGTTCTGAAATGCTCAATTTCCCTTGCAGCTTAACTTAAAGTTACCAGGCTATTCTGTAGATGTTCCCAGTAGCTGGGAAGGGAAGGGGTTTCTCCAACAGTTTGTTTTCTTCTGTTACAATAAAATAAACGCTTTTACAAACTGTTTTTTTAATATAGTTAAATGTGTTCTAATTGAGAAGGCGAACATAGGGCCCAAGGGGGAAGTAGGCCTATTTTTTGAAGTGGTGCATAGACCCTGGGGACATGTTCAACACAAAATGGATATGAAATTATTTTAAAAGTCAGGCTGAGGAAATTGAGGTTATCACAGAGAATCTCTGGCATCTGCAAGTAGAAAAGCAGTGCTATCAGCAATGGCCTTGTCCACCTCAGTGCAGTAAAAACCTACCAGTCTAATTTAAACCTTCTGTAGTTGTTGACTGTTGCAGCCATGAAGTGAGCTGTCATATTCAGTGTGATGCAAAAGCAACAAACTGAAATGGTATTGATTCTGTGTACTGTTTAAAGTGTGTTATTTTCTTTTTCCATTTTAACTGAGGGGAAAAAAAAAAGTATTTCCCATGCCTTTCAAATACTTCTGCAGGTTATGACATTGGCTGCCATTTTTATTGCCTTGAGTATTGAGACCAAAATAGAGAGTCTGGTGCTTTTCTATCTTTTGTTGTCGTTCTGAAATAACACAGCATTATGGTGCCTGTCAGTCAAGGTGTAGAAAGAGCTGTACAGATGAGTACATGGCAAATACATTTTTACTGATGCTGTTGTACAGCTTGCTAGCAGGAGGAAAGAACCCAGCACCTAGGTGTTTGCCCTCTGTTTCCCACAGGTCAGAAAATATGTGGGGAATGTCCACAGGAGCTCCAGTGAACATGTAGAATATTCCAAGTCAGCAGGCAATTGATTTCACTATACTTAGTGCTTAGCCATGATATATTAGTTGTAATTGGCAACTGATACGTGGCAGAAGACACGATGAGTGAGGGTAGGTTGTATGATTCAAAATATGTTTTCCTAATGCCTAATAGGTTATGCAATATGGACAACTACTGCACCTGTGGTGTTTCCAATATTAGATTCTGAGGAAACTAGCACTTTTTGGGGGGGGGAGGGTGGAAGTGAGGGGGTAATAAGTTTATTTCTTAGCCATATGGTTTTAGGCAACTTACAGTAAGTGGATTGATTTTCCAAAAGTGTTTTGTGGGTGAGAAGGGAGCTCTCACTGTGTGCAGGACTCGTGCTGCATAGGTTTAGGCAAATGGCTTTGGGGTTTTCTGCAGCTCCTGCAGAAATGGTCTTTTGCCATTCTTTGAGAAGGTTTAGGGTCCTGAACATATAGATTCAGAATAGTAAAGCAAGTGAGGTTAAACTAAAGTAGATACAGTGTAAATACCTTTCTCTTCCAATTAAGTTACGATTTATTAGTTGTGATATGAAGTTGGATTTTATTCATAGATCTTCTTGTGGTTGAAGTACAGGATTAGCAGGCACTGGGTTTACACTCTCCTGTTGCAGGATTTCTGTGGGGAGCCAGGAGGGTTTCAGGCTTTCCTCATGGCACAACATCACCTGATACAATGAATGCAGACGAGCACCCTAAGACTTAGTTCACACGTTATTATGAAGCCTGTTGAGTGGCTCTCTTGACAGCATCTCTAAATATAAACAAATTCTTTCATGAAGGTAGAGCCAATGAAACCTGGTTTTCCTTCTACTGATTTATTTTGTTCACATCTATCCCAGTGTTTTCCTCATCCTTTCCCACTGCCACTTGAGAGCTTCCGCCTCTTCTCTGTCCCAACCCTTTCTGTGATTGTTTGAAGCTGCTCCACTGCTATGGGTGAAAACATCCATCACTCTAAATTAAGACCTGAATAGGAAAAAAGAAAAAGAAAAGGATGACGTATTTTCATCCTGTTCTGTACAAACTTCTTCCATGCTACATATTCTGAATGTAAAATATATTCTGAGGATGAACACACAAATATTTTTGTTTGAAGATTTTATTATATCAATGTGGAATGTTATCAGGCGGGACTCATTCCAATGCTATTTTCTGTGCAGTTTTCTGAATAACAATCTCTCTGTTTAGACCTCACATATGAAACGAGGCAAGCATTTATCCTCATTCTTCAGGCAAGATGTCAAATATTTTAAAAAAATTCCCATGTGTGTCTCTCTCTAGATATATGATAAAAAAACCCTTGCACCGACTGCGTTAGGATGGTGGCCTGCTCCTACCAATGGCAATACTGTTTGCTACACAACCATTGCATACAAAAAGGCTTACACAGCTCAAAGAGGCTTATGCAGCTATGCTATATCAATGTGCTTAGGTTTGAGTTCAAAACAAGTCCGTATCTGTTTTGCTTTAATACATAGGGTAATAGGCCCTCTGCTTCACCTACATCACTGTCTCACATTCTCCAACTGGCCACATCAGTAAAGAGCCTGTCTCCATTGTCTCAAAGACCTCCCCATAGATGTTAGGTCCCCCAAAGCCATCTCCAGGCTGAGTAAACAATCCATTTTGGGCCCCCAGTAAAAAAAAGAAAAAAAAAAACAAAACAGCTGGGACAGACCTAGAGACAATAAAGATCATCGAGTTCCAACCCCCTGCTGTGGCCAGGGACACCTCTGACTTGAGCAGGTTGCTCAAGGCCACATCCAGCCTGGTCTTGAACATTTCCAGAGATGGGGCATCCACAGCTTCCCTGGGCAACCTGTTCTAGTGCCTCACTGTCCTCACAGTAAAGAATTTCTTCATAACATACACTGTAAATCTACCCTCTTTCAGTTTAAAACCATTACTTCCCATCCTATCACTACACTCCCTCATGAAGAGTCCCTCCCCATCTCTCCTGTAGGTCCCCTTTAGGTACTGGAAGGCTGCTATAAGGTCTCCTCGGAGCCTTCTCTTCTCCAGGCTGAACAACCCCAACTCTCTCCTTATAGGAGAGGTGCTCCCGCCCCCTGATCATCTTCATAGTCCTCCTGTGAACGTGTTGGAGGAGGTCCTTGTCTTTCTTATGTTGGGGATCCCAGAGCTAGCTGCAGAACTCCAGGTGGGGTTTCACCAGAACAGAGTAAAGGGGGTAGAATCACCTCCGTCAACCTGCTGGCCACACTTCTTTTGATGCAGCCCAGCGTGTGGTTGGCTTTCTGGGCAGTAAGCACACATTGTTGGCTCATATTCAAATTTTCATCCACCAATACGCCAAGTCCTTCTCCTCAGGGCTGCTCTCCATCCCCTCTATCCATGTTTGGGATTGCCCTGTACAGATGCAGATCAGTATGAATGAAGTGAGACACAGGTAAAAAGACAATTTCATGTGTGTGCTGAGAAGCAGCGTGAACTAGAAATGGGTTGATTCACGCCTGTATCACTGTATATTGAGAATACTTTGCTTTTACAACTAGCTTGAGTGTTTTTGTGGTACTGGTTGTTGTAAATAACTGACTCAGTATATATATGTTTTTAAAAGTTCGTGTGGAAGATGGCATGGATGGGTGGAAGAAAAGCTTGCATGTTAGCAAAAGTGAACAGACGTGCTTCAGCCAGGACTTCTGGAACATCAGAAGTGCATGTTGCTCACCACTTTGAAATGTATGAAATGCATTGGCAAGCTGTAGTAAGACCAGATAGATAGGGAACTCCAGAATTCCAACACATGGTGTACAAAAGGAGTACACCAGAGGAGCTGGCTCTGTTCAGCTAAGGAAATATAAGGCTGAGTGTGCCCTCCGTTAAAGAGACAATGTTGACAGATAGTTGCAAGCCCAGTTGTCTGCTTTCAGTTTATTCAGAAGCCTGAATTATGGAAGAGGCTACAAATACCACTGAATGTGCAGATGTAAAAGTGGTCCAGCTGAGGCAAGACCATCCCCTTTCTGGACAACATTTTTTGCCCAATTAATTGTTGCTTGACATGTGGAACATCTTTCTGTTCTGTTCACTTCTTATCACAGCAGATGCTGTAAAGTGTAAGGCTTAAAAAAAAAATGCACTGGATGCCTGTATAGTGTCTGTTTATGTGTGCCTTCTCTGATTCTTCAAATGTTGCTAGCAGAATAATGTAGTGCAGCAGTGTATGATTAGCTTTCTACTGAGCATTTAATAATAATTTATTCATTACGTCTCTTGCTTTTCAAGATGTGTATTTTCTTCGCCTTCATTCTGGCTTTCCTTCTTTTTTTTCTCTTCCACACTTTCTAGTATATAGCAGTGTATTGCTTTTCTGTGTTACTGCTTATTTGTGAACTTTTGCTTTTGGTTCTCTTTCAGTTTCTGTTTTGCCTTAAACCTTTTACTTATTCTAGTTTTGGTGGGTTTTTTGTTTTGTTTTTTCATATGTCTTCAGAAGGGTAAAATGTGCATGGGAGAAGTATAATAAACACTTGTCAGCAAATTGGACTAAAATGCATAAAAGAATGGCTAAGTCCTGGAGCTTCACTGCTTGAGTGATGAAGATACACCTAACGCAACCCCCTGCTAATTTAAAAGCTTTACCTATTGTAGCCCAACTCCATAGTTGCCGTTTGCTTCAAGTCCCCTTTCAGACTCTTTCAGATTTCTGAAAGTAATAATGTGCATCTTGCTTGATGTACTCACACAGTTGCCTCCTGACAGCTGTGAGGCTGATAGTGAGACAGCGTGTACTGATGCGCTGCGCCACTTAAGCCTTTGATATTGGATCCTCCTCCCCAAGGAGCACAGCAGGCTTGTCCTCCGCTGCTCCTGTTTCTAGCTCTGAAGTGCTTTTCATTGTCTGAAAAATTGCATTATTTTTTCTCATGTGGTAGGTTTCTTGGTAATTGCCAGACATGGTGAGTAAACTAAAAATAGTTTACTTCTTCTTGTTTAGTGAACGTAATTGATCCCTGACTCTTCACCCTGCTATTTCATTTGCCACAGCAACATCTCTGGAGGTTATGAGGACATCAGCACATAGGACTATTGAAGCAAAAGAAGCATAATAGATGTTAATTTAAGACCTTGTTAGGAACCAGGTAAAAATGAGTCAGCTCTTTTTCTTTCTTCTGAGGACAAGGCACCTTCAAGAAACTATGGATGACAAGTAGGATAGAAACTGTAGGTCACTGGAAAATTGCTTAAGAAATAATGTGTTGGGGAAAGCGTATTTTCACCAAGTTGTGTACTTCAGATACATACCTACGTATATTGGTAATCAAAAGAGACATGTAGTTCTTTATCTGGTTTTATTTTTGACTGCTAAAAGTTTTCTAAAGTATTTTTTTCCCTTCAGCTGATGGAGTCTGTGTGTTTAAATGCTTGGTTAACAGAGACACTGAATACTGTCACGTGGGAAAACAGTCTGTGTTAATTACGCTGGGATACAACAGTGTCTTGCTCCAGTTCAAGTCACAAGCTGGTAAGTGCATCTTGCATTTCTGACTGTTCTCTCCTTCCTGCCATGCTACTGTATTGGTAAAGTTCATTTCAATATATGCTGTCTTCTACCTCTCATATTGGCTATTTAAATGTTACATTTTGTTATGATGACTTTTACAACTTCATTTGCCTCTAGCCCACTCCAGCTGCCTTTTGTGCAGTATGGACCATTCATATAGTGGATATAACTTGTTTGCAGAACAACTGCAGGTAAATTTTCTGAAGAAAGCAAATGCAGATAACACATCATATGACTTGACTTCATAAACTCTAAAAACTGGCAAATCCGATGCTTGGTGTGGGCAATCTGCCACTTATTGCTCCCCATTCAGAAATTGTCTGGCAGACCTGTTTGTCTGGATAGTTAATTGAGGTAGCTTAACATAAACCTGCAGTTTTTAGGATAGATATTTTGTGAGTACTAGTGCTGAAAAAGAAACCCACTCTGTTGTAGAAACATGACTGTGTTTTAGTAGAATGTTGAGATCTGTATTTTTATACTTCCACCTGGCTTGTGTTTTTTGTGAATCCAACTGCTGAGACTTTTTTGTATGTGCTATCCTCATGTCCTCATACTGGCTTTTGGAAAACCATTCTTAGTTCTTATGCAAGGAAATTCAGAAGGCTGCCTCTTTATTCTGAGCAGTATGCAGCATGGCCACAACTCATTTTGAAATTGTGTTACTATAGGTACCAAACAGCTGCCTCTTTAGCAATATCCAGGACTTCATATATAGCAGCCTACATCAGTAGACCTGATGACTTCCAGGAGGTTATTATAGTTATTTCCATTTTACATTGTGGAAACTGAGGGACAAAACAACTAGATTGGATTTTTGGCAGCTTATTAAACACACATATGTGTTTCAAAGCATCAAGGGCTGAGAATTTGGATGTAGATGGGTTGGTTTGTGCAATGAATTGCTACTCCTGTGTCATGTAGACACAATACGTGAGCTCCTGAGTCCCACTCTACTAGAAAATAAATTTTTTAGACTAACCTGATTTTTTCAGTTGGATCTTGGTGCCCTATAAAGTAAGGATAGTTATTCTCATTTTCAACTTTTTACCGTACTAAAAAAAATGAATGTAAGCTAAGAATCACAGTGAGCATCTGTTGGTTTTTTATCTATGTATCTGAGTGTTGCAATTCAGTTATGTATTTCCATTAAGTGATTTATCTTGAGACTGCAATACAGTATTGTCCCTTACAGAGACCCATCTCATAACTGAGCAATAATTAAGATTAGGTTGTTTAGCAATTTATTAGCTCGCTGCTGAGATAACAACTAATAATTAAGGAATCAGGGAAGTTTTTCAGTACTTTTTGGTCTGCAATCTCTACCATGTCTCACCTACCTATGAAGGTTCTGATTCCAAAAACCAATAGTTTGGGATCCCAAGGCAAAAGAGCTTTCTCATAGTGCTCTTCCCTGCCTTTACAAACAAATATTTGAAAAAAATCCAGCTAATTTCTGTACAGTTTGGTATTTTTTCTGAGAGGAGTGCCTTGAAGATTAAATGGTGAATTCAGTCCTCTTTTTGGCTATATTCCTTGGTGACTTGTGTTTAGTTTATTTGTATAGCTACATATTTTGAAATAGATAAGAACCCTGTAGATAAGCCTCTGAATTTATTACTTACGATTTATTAACTTGACAAAATTGAGTGTTTTCTACATTTTTTCTATCCTTAAATGTCAGGAGAACATAAACTGAAATGGCCTATTAGTTCATGCAACAACTCATTGATAAAATGACAGGAATATAATATATTGGTTAAAGTCAAGTCTGTTCAGATTAAATGACTAACCTGTTGCTATAAAATGGAATGTGTTGGGTGCTGCATTAAGTTGCAAGTTACTTACAGGATATTATTTCCCTATGCCGTAGGAATAGCTTGCTGGTGACTTCTTCTACACGTTGAGTATATTGAATAGCAACTAGTCTTGAGAAAGTTATAAGCTTTTAGAAAGAAGTCAAAGCTGTAGAGCAGAAGCTAACCTTTTGCTGTTTGCTGTGTACAAGCGTAGGTGTTAGTGTTATGTATTTGCAAACGTGTATGTGTGTATAATTAATAAAAATAGTACTGTTATTAAAAATTGACTGAAAACTCGTTTTTCATCTATTAGAAGTGTTAGTTATGAAAATATATTTTTTCTCTCATAAAAAGACTCTGACTCTCATAAAAAGACTATGACTTTTCACTCATAAAAGACTTCATTTTTTTAAGTCCTCTGTCTTGCTGGAAGGTAGGACAAGATGTGGAGTGAGGTGTAAGGGGAGAGGCAAAATCATGCCCTGCTTGTGCCCACGCAGAGAATTGCTGTTCTGGATCCAGCATAGACAGCCATAAATCATAGACTGTATCTTTCATTTCCTGCTGAACATATGTTAAACATCTGAGTAGGATCAAGCAGGCAATAAAAATAAAAGTTAGTAGCCTACAGGCTTTTCTTTCAAAAACAAAGATCATTTATCTGTAACAGACCAACCAACCAGTCTGTAACTCATCTGTGGCAGACTTGGTATGCAGCTCTACTCCTTGGTGGAAATGGCCTGCTTAATTTACCACAGAATTAGTTCATGAGCATAGGATGAATTGTTCTTTCGGGGCTGTGAAAGAATGCAGGTTTCTTTCTTCTCTTTGAAAACTCATAACCCTGGTCTCCATCCACTTTCACAGTGCATCCAGGCATTGAACATGCCAATAGTTGCTGTCTGTAGATGTTGTTTTACTAGCACAACTTACCTTGAAAGTTGTCTGCTAGCTCTAATAGCTGTGCCACTTACATAGAAGCAGGTGGAAGAAACCGTGTTATTTACAGTTTTCAGTTATTTGTAGCATATAGTACTTGTGGATCTCCACATACAGAACTGCGCTAGAGACATAAGCGTGTGTGTCTGTAGAGAGAGAGAGGTATATATGTGAGATATATTAAAGACATTAAATTTTATATGTGTAAATGTACATGCTGTTCACGGAATCACAGAATTATGGAATTGTCAGAGTTGGAAGGGACCTCTAGAGATCATCTGGTCCAACTGCCCTGCTAAAGCAGGATTGCCCAGAGCACATCACTCAGGACTGCATCCAGGAGGGACTTGAAGATCTCCAGGGAAGGGGGGTCCACAACCTCCCTGGGAACCCAGTGTACTGACTGTTACTCCAGTATATTCAAGTAAAGGAACACAGTATGTCTTATGGTGATTTTTTTTTTTCTCAAAATTATTATTTTACGTAATGGCATATGGATCTAATTAGCAAGTCACACAGTCCAGAAGGAGCAAGTTTGTAGAACAGAACAATTGGTGCTGGGGCCCTGGTATGCAAACTACACTCATTTGGGAAGGAGGCAAGAATGGAGGGTGTGTTTACTTTGAACTAGATCTAGTCTGGTCAGAGAGACTAAAGGACCATTGGCTGTCGAAGTTTATTCCTGGAGTGCATGTTTTGGTTTAATTTCATCCAGAAGGATTCCAGTTAGTGCGTACTGAGACCACTTAGACATGCAAACCAAAGCGCTGCAAGTCGGGACAATTAATCAATATGCCTCAAGACCCACAGGTTGCAAGGAAGCTGTTCAGCAGTTTAAATCTAAGAATTTGTGTCAAATAATAAATTCAATGAAGTAAAGGACCAAATGACTCTGTGGTTGCTTGCTAGTTTCTGTTCAAAGTAGTGATAGTTTTTTTCAGAAAAGCAAAAAAAAAGATGACTTTGGTTACCTGAATATTGTTTTATTTGACTTAATTTAGAAAGAAATTAAATTCACAAATGTATTTAATCTTGCAGCTTGAAACTCTTGCAGTTTTACTGCATAAGCAATGAGGTGCAAATTGTTGAGAGGAGAACTTATTAAATACATGGACTGTAATTGCACCTGTGCAATTCACAATGATCATTTGCTAGTCTTAGAAGAACAGGAGGAAGTTCTACTATTTGAATCACTTTAAAAAAAAGAGGTTTTGACTTTTAAGGCATACTACATGAACAATTGTAATCCCAACTTCTCACCTCTTGGGGCAGAAACTTTGGTTTTGTGTCATACTACAGTTTACTCCACTGTCACGAAGTGGCTCAAAGCTTTGCAGGTGCTTTCCCTGAGTTAATTAATTAATGTGGCAGTCCCAAACACCCCATGGGCTTTGGGAGTACACAGCAATCAGTTTGACCTATTTGGCTTCAATGGAATGAAGTGTGTATAAGAAGATAACAATTTTCCAGGTTGTATTTGGAGCTGGGGACTGTGATGTGCAAGAACAAATACACGTGATGTGATTTTGGAGACTGCTGGCCTATTTGCAGATCTTAACAGAGAAGGCTGCCACTGACCATGCCTTCTGCTGTGTCTGTATCCACTAGTGTCAGGGTTCAAACTTCTGGGTTTGCCAGTGTCTTACCCCGTGGTTCTCTACGCCATTGCTCTTCTTGAGGCAGTTAGAGGCAGCCTTTCATGAGTTTCATGGCGTTTTGAGCTGACTCAGTGAGTGTGTGCAAGGTGGTAGGATCTAAAGGGAAGCTCAAGACCTAATCACTCACAGCACTGTTTTCCGTACCTTTTGTTTCTCCAGGCTTTCCTTGAACATTTCTGTGGGAATGATTTTAGCATTAGCATTTTAAAATTTGATTAAGTCTAGTTCCTGGAAGGGCAAAATAGAGGGGATTGGAAACAGGTCAATAACTTCTTCCCAGTTTTTCAGCAATTCATAACATTCTGGTACTTTCCAGAATGGATTCCAATACCATTTCTGGTATTAGAATTATTCTAGACTGTTTTCTTACTAGTTAATATTAGTGTTTGGCTTTCCAGATATGATTTGATTATCTTTTTTTTTCCCTTTTCTTCTATAGGCAAGTAATTTAGTGTAATTTCTCAACAATTTTAGGAAAAAAAAAAAAAAAGTTTGAAGGATTTTAAATTTCTAGCTTTTTAAATTCTGTCTGCTAGATCTGAGTACTGCTAGATCTGCCTGCCTGTAAATTACAATATTGCAGTGTCAATTTTATGTTGAAGGTGGCAACATACTTGTATTGGGATTTTGCCCAATCATTCAGAGTGTTTAATAATCCCTTTCGTTCTGACATCTTGTGTTCTGGTAAAAGTGGAAGAGATTGGATGTGGGTGGTGGATAATTGTTTCAAATGGACAGTACTTCATTCCAGTGAGGCAAGGTAAGTTCTAGTGTCTTACAAAATGTTGACAGTATTTTGAAGATTAGTAGCCACTAATTCAGTGTGCTAACAGATAGCGTTTTCACATGAGGCACATCTGTGGCCACCAGTTCAGAACAGGCTCTCCCCAACTTTTTATGTCTCAAGGCTTTCAGCATTCTGGCTATTTAAACCTGGAAGGCACAGGTGAACAACCTGCATCAATCCTATCCATCTCAATACTTCCATTTCATCCAATTATACTGTACTGAGACAAACAATCTTCCTTCATTACAGTGTAATTTGTATTCTGAGGAAGCTTGTTTACATAAAATTCATCCATACTTTTGAGGAAGAATAAAAGAAAAAGTCTGGTTCTTATTGGTTCTTAATTTAATAGTTCCCAAAGTATAGTTTAACTTCAAAAGTTTTGCAATATCACAATACTTTGTACCAATTTTATGTAAATTTGACTACAACCTAAAAAGCCATTTCTCTCTCTGTTGTCTAATACAAATGTAATGACTGTTCTAAAGAAAGCGAATAATTTATATTTAGATACTTTATAATGCCATTTTACAAATCATGACTATTCTTTTGGTAACATTTTTAGTGTGAGATTGACACAGTGGGGGAAGCTTTCACATCTGCTAGTTCCCATAGCTTTGGAATATGGTTGCAGCTTGAAATTAAAGGTACTCCTTTAATATTCTTCTCAATAATAACCAACTGTTTTGTCAGTTTAGCTCAATTTTTGTTTTATATCAATGTGAATCACTTACTAAGGGGTAGAACGCTCTCTTAGAAGAAAATCAGTTTTAGTTAGGATGTTTACCTTGGAGGTGATACAGTATTTTTCTTTCTGCTTACCAAAGAAAGCATATCTAAAAATAGAAAAGGTTTTTGCTTTGGAAAAAGTATGACTTAGGAAACTTAATAATGAAATTTGGAACATATGGCCTCCAGTTCCTAATGTGGAATGACGCAAGGCCATCAGTCATATTTTATTTTGCATATTTATATTGCATGTAAAATCATGCAACTGATTGAATCCCGTGTATGCTGATGAAGTGCTTACTGACTAAATTTCTAAGCATCTAGTCCTCCTGTGCTGACACTTGAAACGATTCACCCACTAGTGTGTCTGGGACAAAATCATCCCCATTGCACAAATCCAGACTCATAAAAAAATTTGAAGGATGGCTACAGAAATTCACCTACGAAGTAGCATTGTGGTAAGTGACCTAGTCTGCAAATTGTGATTTAACATTCAGTAATGTTTGCAACAAAATGATCTAGTCCTGGTTGAAATATTAGTAGAAGAGTTGTTAAGATGGACAGAATCCTATGAGACTAATCTATTGTGTTTATGGCAATGAAAAGCTGTATAATTGGTTGAAAGGTATAACAGAGAGAGAAAGATATTTTGGATAAATAATGTCAAACTGGTGTAAACCCATGGATTTCTGGGAACTTTCTCTTTTGACTCTGTGTGGTGAATGCTGTTGTAATTTTACAAGGATACTTGTAATAGGTGTCACTATGAATTTCTGAAGTCTAATACCTGCAACTGAATACAAGCAAAAATATTTACTTCCTCATTTCGAAATAAAACTCTAACCTCAGACATCTTTAGTAGTAGGCCTTGATAAGCTTACTATATTTTTACTGCATGTTTCACTTTTTTGCAAAGCAGGCATTTTATTATTTGCGTATTTTGCAATTCTCTTGTTCCAAATGGAAGACTTGTGTCCCACTGCGTCCCCAATAGCAGACAGCCTGATCTGTCCATTTGATACAGTCTTGTGATAAGTATAGACTTACTTCCATTCATGTTTTCAAACAAGGTCAACGTTATGGCTGTGCACCTCTCCTCAGTTACAGATCAAATGTACTGCTTTACGTAGGTACTGCATTTTAGCAGCAACCTGCAGCAGATAATGCAAAATAATGTGGGAGTAGAGCTTCTCTATGGCTGTTATGCTAGTCTGCTTAGATTAGAAAATCTAACAGCTGTTGGTAAAATATATTTATTTAAAGGTTTATTGCAAGTAGCATTATTTTGGATTTCTGCTGTGTGGAGTTTTTGGATTTTAAGTCCCCATTGAGTTTTCTAGTTTTCTTTCCCATATTCTGTGGATATTGATTTGCCTTTTTTCCCCCTTTCTACCCCAACAAGCAACCAGGCTTATTACTGGAGCCTTTTTTTTTTTGTTTTGTCCTTTTCCACCTTCTTCCCCTTTAGAGTAGCGAGAGACTCCATCTGTTTTGAGCAGATGGGTGAGGTGCACGATGCTAATAGCTTATGTTTGCGTGTCTGTGCCTTCTGCTTTGAGGATAAGTGTTTTGTAACAAGAAATGAGTACAGTAGTTCTGCTTATGCAGAAGGCAACCACTTGAGTGATAATTTACCAGGAATGGAGCGTGAATGTGCCTGCAGGAAGAGCTAGAGGGGCCTGGGGCTTCTGCTCTCCATTTTGGGAAGGGAGTAGTGCGAAAGAGGCACTAGAAGCAGGACTCTTTCAAGGGAAGTTCCTGTTATCTTTGTTCATATGAATCAGTTTTAGCTGGCCTTCATTCAGTTTCTACACAGTTCAGTTTTTTGGCTGTCAGCACAGTAGTATCTCTGACAAGTTATCAAACTGTGTAATTGATTAACATGGGTTTCACGTCCTACAGCAAATGTTAGTTAGCTGAGGTGCAGAGCTAGTCAAAACTTTATAGCTAAATACCCTAGTATTTCAGTAAGATACAGCTTTCTGTGAAGGTAAAAGCTTATTAAAATTAATTTCTGCATTCAGATTTTAATTGATTATTGTTTCGCTCCTTATGTCTAAATTTTTCCTAAAGTGATGAAGTGATCTTTATTTCAAATATCCTGTCTTTATTTTTCCTTTTAATGAGAGGTTTGAGGTGATTTGGGGAAAATGTTTATTCTTTCCCAGTATTTTCTTTAGCCTAGAATTTATTTGTTCACCCAGTTTTTGTCAAAGGTCCTAATTAGATTTCTGTGTCTGGCTTTTAAATACTTGGAAATTGGAATTTCTTATATCAACATTGTCATTGCTGTAGTTACAGGTCATGTGTTTTTCTGTTTTCAAACCAGACATTGAATTGTAATTGTCTGATTAATTCTTAAACAAGTTTTATGATAAAAAAAAAAGGGGGGGGGGGGGGTGTAAATGAGACATAAATAAGAATCCTAACAAGCCTGGCTCTCAAATAAAATGTCTGAGAGTTATATTTTTCATGTTCTTTGAAATTATTTGCAGGGGAATCTTTTTTTTTTTTTTAAATTTCCTCAACAAGATCCTTGTGAAAGGATCTTCAGCAGACAAGAGTGGGAGTTTTCCATGCCTTCACAATGGCTAAGAAAAAAGGAGAAACTGACACTTTTCTTCTGAAAGCAAATGATGGATTCTGCAAGTTGATTTTTGCTCCAAATAAGCCTTCATTGTGCAGTACACTAGAATATGAATTAAGCTTCTTTATTGCCGTTTCCTTGTAGCTGCCTACATGAATGTTTTTATCACATGATGTATAATAAATGGGAGGAAATGTACCCCTTACTGGAAGGAGATTTACTAGTGAAGTAAGAGGTTTGACACAGGCAGTTACTGAAGAGTGCCTAATGAATTTAATAATTTTCCAAGTCTCTTTTTGGCTTTTAAAAAAGAGACGATTTGACTAGTTTTCAATATTTTTGCATTATGAACACACATACAATACAAGCTTCAATTCACAACCAAGAGTTTAAGGCGAGCTTCTGATACAGTTAAAAATACGGGTGTATTAAAAACAGTTTACTTCAGCAGGTAAAATGTACAGATTTAAGTGCTGTGTTGCACTTGCAGTGACTGCAGGTCTTTTAGATGCACCCAGCACTGGGGCAAGTTTTGCAGCCTGTTCCACTGTGCTGGAAGTACACTACTGTCTGGATTAGCTAACAGAAACTAAATTAGACTGTTAACTTCACTAAACTAAATCACTCATAGTGATTTTCATTAAAATACTTTCCAGTATTTTTAGAACAAATCCAGATGAGGCTCCTTGAAAGAGAAACATCTGTGGGTTTTGGGGGTGTTTTAAATTGGGTGGTGGTTTGAGATACTGAAAAGGTATAGATCATAAGGCAATAAATGTCTGCTTACCTCTGTCTTCAAGAACATCAGGTCATTCCTGTTGGATTAGTTATTGGAGGTCTTAAAATGCATGGGAAAGAAAAAATTCACCCTAAGAGTTACATTTTAAAGCCTTGATTCATTATTTAACACTCTTGGAACATGGTGATAACACTTGTAATGCTTTGAGGGTTTTTTCAACCTACTAGTGGAACACTTTATATTGATGTAAGTGATTGGGGGGAGAGGGAGGGCACAAGGGTTTGTTTTTCAGTCAGTAAAAATTTTAAGTTATTTCTCTGAAGAAAGTCAAAACTATTCAAGAAGAGTCACGGCCATCTTACCAATTTGCAGTTTTTACAGAGAATAAAGCAAAAGAAAGAGTTTTGAGGGTGAAAGAAAATGGCTGTGCATAGCACAAAGAAGCACTTCATCAAGAAACACTTGTGCGCTCCCTTCCCCTCAAGGGCATTAATTTTGGATTTTACAGGATAAACTAATTTTTGCTTAAGTATAACCCCTGATAACCCAGAACATTTTGTAAGCAAGAAGCACCTTTTTCATTATAGGTGAACAAAGAGGCAAAAACCCTGCATAATTTGTTCAAAGTAATAGCAGGAATCTCTCAGGAGTGGATAGAATGCTGTTGATGGGGTGACATTTGAAACATTACACTCAGATTACTAGGCCACACCCTTCAGTGAATAAACATTAGACTTGAGTTTGCTTTTGAAAAGATAGAAATGATAGAAGATCTGAAGAGCCTACCTCACTGCTCACTGAGATGAGAAAATAAATTCCTTACAGCAGCAAAGGAAAAAATATATGGAGTGCTAGATGAAGAATATAGGGCTGAGAATAAACAAAAAATATTCTTTGGCTGTTCTTGAAAAATATTTTACTGATTTTCACTTCTGTATGGTTGACTCCTAGCTGCAAAATAAAGAGTTCCAAAGTATGTGACCCACCAGTATTCTGGCCTGTCAGTGAGCCAAACTGGTTTTGGTGTAGATACTTTCTGATTGCCTTTTCTTAAATAAAGAAGAAAATCCTGCCTCCATAAAAGCCCATGTCAGTTCTGGATATATTTCTACATATGACAAATTAAGTTCCAGACTCTTAGGAAGATCAAAATTAAATGTAATTTTAAGGAACTTGATCAATATACAGATAAAGCCATTTTTCATATCACAAGCAGGATGAGGTATTGACTTATAAGAAATTACTTTACAGAAAATACGGGAAGGAAACAGCTTTGTGTATTTGCATGCAGAAGCAAATGGAGAGAAGACAGGCTATTGTAAATTGTTGTTGGATATAGAAAATAGACTTGCTGGATATAGCAATGGACTTGAGATAAGTTCTTCTCTTTCTTCTGGGACAGTCTACAAAAGGAAGAAACATGTCCATGCTAAAGAAAGACAAACCATTTCTCTTCTCTATAGTAGGGGTTCCTTTTTTGGGAGAATTTCTTAAAGTTTCAAAATGTCTTACTTTTGAATTTATTGCTTGTGTCTTTGTCATGTGCAGTTCGTTCATGATAATTCCATTTTTCTATATTAGATGGTAGAGATTTGTTACTTGGCACTTTGTCCTGTCACATAAATGAATGTGTATCTGAACTTTCAGACAACATTTGAAACTGATAGCAAGTATCATGAATAATTCCTACATGATTTGCATTCCCTAAGATATTTCCCTTTAGAATCCTTTGACTGACTGCATTCAAAAGTAAACCCAAATCCCAAATTCACGTCTGCAACAGTAATTTCTTTCTTACAACCTGGTCTGTAGTTTGTAGCTATTTAGCTACAATTTCCTTCAAATAGTAAGTTGAAGCAACTAAAAGACTTTTGGTGAATATTTTATTTATAAATGTTGAGGATAAACTAACATCCACTGAATAGATGAGAAAAAGGGGACCAAATTCATGCTGTAAGGGGACCTTTCACAGTGTATTTATTCAGTCAGTACAGGATCTGTATGAGATCCTATAGAGAAGCCTATGAGAATTTCTTGAAAGTGGAATCATTAATTTTTCAAGATTAAGTTATAAACCAGTGCCCTTTGTTGCTAATGCTTTTTGTCACTAGAGTTTATTTTTCACTTCTCATCCATCCAACAACAGCAACTAAATGTGTATTTCTATTTTTATGCTCAGATGTTTTTTCTCACAGTACTAGTCACTGATGAAAGTGTGGAATGTGGATTTGGGATTTAAAGTTTGTGCAAACATTGAGATGAATTAGATCTAATGCTGTTCTTCTTTTTATTGCTGAATCTTTACTGCCATTTAATAGGGAAGATTTTAATTCTATATTTTTCTTGAAGTTGATGAATGAAATGAGACACTTTTCTCCTCTGTAGACTGCCAGAGCGTCCTATGATCTTGCAGGTACTCTGATAGGAAAACTTAAAGGGCATTTGAGGTCCATTATGAAAGATTGTGGAGGAACTACATCAACCTCTTGTTCTTTCTTTCTATTTGATTTACCCTTCAACTCAGTGAATACTTGTTCTGTAATTTAACAGCACTCTGGAGAGCTCTGGCAACAAATGTCTTGTTTGTGTATGAAGAACTACTGTATCACAAGGATATAATTATTTTTTCATAAAATCAAAGAAAGATTGATTTGGAAGAGAACTCATATGATCATCTGGTCAAGCTCCTTTGCAAAGCAGGTTCAGCCCCAGGTTGCTCAGGGCTTTGTAGTTACATTTTGAAAACTTTCAAGGACAAAAACTTCTACAGTATAACCTCTCTAGACAAGCTTTTCCAGTTTTTCTTACAGTGTTGTAGTTTTGAAATCCATTCTCCTTCCTGAACATCAAAGACACCAAAGATATTCTTCTGAGCTACCAAAAAGTCTCTGCAGAGGTATGAAAATAATGTGTGAAGAGTGACTAGAAAAGAAAGTCACGCATGCTACCAAATCTGTAGCATCATCTCGTACCTTCAGATAGGAAAAAAAAAACAAGAGGGAGAAGTTTAAGACAATGGATGATTGCCTGGAAGAAAATCTCTGCGGTCCAATGCCTGACTTTCTTCTGGTGGTGTCTCTTCATGTAGAGAAAGAATAGAGGGACTGAATTGTTTTAAGCCAACTTCTTCCTCTTCCAGCAGAAAATTGCCATTGTCTGTAATTTGGGTCACTCTTCATTGTCATGATTCAGTCACTTACTGTTTCATTCTCACCGTCATCCCTGTGTGGGAGTGAAATGGGCATGTTGATGGCATTTGTAGATTTTTGTTGTAATTTACGATTACTTCTGGAAAAATTAAATTCTTTTGAGACCCCCATATCACCCCAAATTCAGATGAAAGTTGAAACTGGCATCTTCTTCCCACTGGAGCTAACAGGCCAGCAGTCACAAAGTGGGACTTTCTCCCACCTGGAAATTACATGGGAGTATTCTGCAGAGTGTCAGCAGATGAGCTCTCTGTCAGACGTCGTCAGCAGGTGAAGTGCATTTGAATAGGCCGGTGAGTTGTGTTTTACAACTTCTGCTACCCTTCCAGTCTTCTACTAGAGTAAGGTTAAATGAACCTTCTCATTCACAGCAAATTAATGCTGTGATGCTTCTTAGAGCTATTGTTCCAGACTTTCTTTGCAGGCATTAGACTGCTCATAATTTCAACTGAGAGAAATGGGTTGAACTCTGGACACTGTAAGTGTGGATTTTGTTATGTGGGGTAGCCCAGAGGTTCAAGGGGCTGTGCCCTTAATTGATTTGGACTTCTCTGTAGAAGTGTAGCTGTGTGTCACAATTAAAGTAAAACATTATATGACTGCCCCAAAGATGGAGCTTTTTCCATCCAGTTTTCCAGTTTTAGTGATTTCTAGCTGTATGAAGACGGAAAGCTTGGACAACAATAGCTTTTGCTGAATTTCATGCTGTCTTTATTATACACTTTCTCCAATAATTTAAAATTTTCTATAGAGGAACTCTCTCAAGACCCTACTCAAAAATACCTTTTTGGCCCATTAAAGATAACTTTGCAGCAACCATGCTTATGTTGGGTTGTGTAAACATGGATATTTGTTTTCATTTTGAAACAGCCTGAAATTGAGCTTGTCTTCATTGCCAAAGCCAAAGAGAAAGTCACTTGCTATCATTTACATCGCTTCCCTTTTGGATATGCCAGTTCTCTGCAGTGGAAAAGAATCAGCGCAACCAAATGTCTGTTTTGAGGATTTTAAAATTTCCTAAAATTATGAGGGAAATTCTTCTTGGTTACTGTGCTGAGAAGTTTATTAATTATTTGTTTCTGTTATCTTCAGACCCTTTGTTTCAAAGGCCATTCAAAGCACTGAATTATCTCCAAATGATTAGGGCACTTAGCATATACTTCTGAGTGCGCACTTACATGTTTCAGGCAATTGCTATTTTTATTTGAAAATCTGTGAATGGTTGTAGGCGTTTCTTGTCTTTCTGGTTTAGCAAATTGTGAATGTGGTGTGGTCTGATTTCTTTGTCTTCTCTTATCTTTGTATGAACAGAAGATACAAGACTTGCATCCCTGATTTTATTGTTGTCATCTATGCTTCCTCCCTGACAATTTTTCCTTACAGTGCTTTTTCTAGATACTTTCTCCACTTACTGGCATGTGCCTTTCTTTTGGACATCAAGGAATTGCTTTATGCTTGGGGGGTTCGTTTGATCTTAAAAGATGGAGACAGAAGCCCTTGTTTGAACTGGTTATTTATTTATTTTTTTATCCACATGATTTTTCCTGTTACTTACCTAATGTCAGAAGTGATCTCGTCGTCAGAAGCCAAAGGGCTATAACTGAGCTTTTTAGCGGAACTGCTTCTAAAGGAAGATGCATGGTCCTCAGCCTGGCTTTTTAGGCCAATTAAATTTGAGCATGAGAAAAGTTCATTAAAGTTTTTCCTCTTCTGTTTTCTGAATGCCTGCTAGTTTGATATCATTTGTCCAACGGCTTTGAAGTGATAACTCCCGTGGCACTCAATAGGGGTGTACTTGGGAAAGCCAGAAGGAGCCCCTATGTCCAGCCATCTAGAACTGAGCTTGAAGATCTGCTGGGATCCAAGCAACCACTAATATTATCATTAACAATTAACATTCTATTCTTTTCTTTTCTTTTCTTTTCTTTTCTTTTCTTTTCTTTTCTTTTCTTTTCTTTTCTTTTCTTTTCTTTTCTTTTCTTTTCTTTTCTTTTCTTTTCTTTTCTTTTCTTTTCTTTTCTTTTCTTTTCTTTTCTTTTCTTTTCTTTTCTTTTCTTTTCTTTTCTTTTCTTTTCTTTTCTTTTCTTTTCTTTTCTTTTCTTTTCTTTTCTTTTCTTTTCTTTTCTTTTCTTTTCTTTTCTTTTCTTTTCTTTTCTTTTCTTTTCTTTTCTTTTCTTTTCTTTTCTTTTCTTTTCTTTTCTTTTCTTTTCTTTTCTTTTCTTTTCTTTACCTTCTCACTCAAGTCCATGTGTTTCACAATAGTCCTTAGTTGTTCTCTGTGTGGAGCTTTGAATAGTGTAGATTAACCTGAAATAGGTTGAGGCTTCTGTTCAGTCACTCCTCTGTTAGAGTTCACCATCACAGATATTTGCAGGAGCTAACGTGAATGGAGAATCCTTGACAACATGTTGCATGCATCCAAGTGCTTCTTAAAATATTTTAATGCTGGCTAGATCTTCGCAGCAGCTCATGTCTGTTTAATGAAATTGAAATGTTTACTGTGTATTTATGAACATTATAAGCCAAATGAAGAATTCCTCTCAAGTGTGACTGAATGTGTTCTATCTTGTCATTGTTGTACTATCCTTGTGGGTTTTGCTACGTTTGTGTCTTTTCTGTTTTTGTTTTTGTTTTTTTTTTCCAGAATACAATACATTTTCAAATGCATTGAAGAGATGCCTTAGACAAAAGAAGGAGAACTCTGTGTTCAGTCAGCGAACAGATGAAGCATCTGCTGCTCAGTATTTTCAGGTAATGAAACTTCAGTGCCAATTTGTGCAATTGAAGTTACTGTTGTTTACTTGACTTTAGTCACCAGGTCAGTTAGAAAGATAGCTTAGGTTTATTTGGAGAGTGGTCAGGACCTTTGTAATTTAAGTGCCAAGTCATTTAAGGTAAGTTTGGTCGAAGATGGGCTTTATCTTTTTTTGTTTTCCTTCTTTTTAGTTTTATAGCTGTCTGTCTCAACAACAGAACATGATGCAGGATTTTGTGAGGACAGCCACTTATCATAGAGCTATCCTACAGAACTACATAGATTTTACAGACAAGGTAAGCTCCATTAATTGTTTTAAATGTTCCAGTATGCTACTTAGGCTCTCAACTTCAATTTGCCCTGTAACGCAACACTGGTCAGAGCAAAGTCTTTTCCGACCTGGGACTTCATGCATGAATATATTAATTCATATGTGCTTTATGTTATCAATGTTATTGTCAAGCACGTGGATGACAATACATGATGGTGATGATATGTTGTTAGGATGAATGGCTCTGAACATGGATCCAAACATGAGCTACAAATTCCTCTGCTGTTTTCTGTGGACAATCTGGAAGCCTAGACGTAAATGTTTCTTGACATTTTGGGCTGTTATTACCATTTGGCATCTTGGAGCTCATGTACAATATTAATTTCCTTGTCTTCACTGTTGTCTGTGTGTTTGCCATTGTGCCATATAGTCTGTTGCAAATACCTGCAAAGGTATTCTAGTTTATGTGTCTTTAGTGTAGGTCTACACTGAATGTTTTTGCACCCGACTATCATTACAAACTGAGCAAGGGCATAAGTGGCTGCTGTGACTCCATTTGTACAAGGTAAAGATTTGGAAACAATACAGGAACTTACAACTTCAGATGCCAAACTCATCTCTGAAGTATGTACATAGATCTCGAAGACTACTGTAATGAATGTAATTAAGATTATTACTTCTTTATCTAGTTCTCTGCTTCTCCCATTATCCAAACCTGATAGTCCAGCAAAAGACAAAAGAAGATTTACTCTGGGGAGATCTAGGATGGTCTGCCTCCCAGACACAGATTAAAGTTGTTTTCCAATTTCATTCATTTAGGGTCCTTGAAATGCAAAGCACAGGATTGGTATATTTTACAGTGAATTTTTTTTTTCTTTTTTGGTTATTTTGCAATTAGTCACACTAACGAGGGATTTTCTGGTCCTCTCCAGGACCAGTCTCCATGCACCATCTGCCCTGATTCCACCCTTAATACAGCAACAAATTCCATAATAATAATCACACATTATGCAGAACAGTATCTAACAGTATCTCCTTTAGTAAGATTTTTAATTTATCAGCTTTCTAATTCTGTCATTTGCTCTTACATTGTGAGGCAAAGGAGGATTGAAGTTCTAATTTTCTTTATGTTGTTCCTCCGCTGTTTCAATTTTTGTTGTCTCTTATGTAGTCTTGCTTCTGGGGTCAGTGTTCTCAGTCCTCTATGTCTTTTTCTGTGTGAAGAAATTGCACATGCCCTGTTGTCACGCTTGCCCTCTTTCTCAGTGTCACCAGGAGCTCTGCAGCACCTGTCTTGAGAAGGATTGACAGGAGTTACGCATGGTAGTGTCGACAAAGCCATACAATCCATTTATATTGCAGAATTCTGACTTCCTAGTTACTCTTTACTGTACTTCTCTTAAATCTTCACTTTTTTCTTTTGGGACTGCATCTGTCCATTGAGTGTTGATTTTCATCAAACAATACATTTGTGTTTCTTGCTGTTGATGACGATTCGTTTAGAACTTGGATCATGCATGTACAGTTCATATTTACCACAAAGTTTATATTAATCAGCACTGAGTTTAATTTATCTGTGCATTGTCCAGACCTACCTTTGGTAGCTCTCTCTGCTCTTTAATCACTGGACGTTGTGTGATCTTGCTATCTCACTGCTCACCTCTGTTAATTTCACTGAATTTCACTGAATTTCACTGAATTTCTAGAGTTGGAAGGGACCATAGAGATCATCTAGTCCAACTCCCCTGCTGAAGCAGGATTGCCTAGAGCTAGAGCATGTTACTCAGGACTGCATCCAGGCGGGTTTTGAAAATCTCCAAAGAAGGGGACTCCACAACCTCCCTGGGCAGCCTGTTCCAGGGCTGTCACCCTCACCGTGAAGAAGTTTCTCCTCATATTTGAGTGGAACCTCTTATGTTCCAACTTGTGCCCGTTGCCCCTCGTCCTCTCGGTGGGAACCACTGAAAAGAGTCTGGTTCCCTCCTCCTTCAACCCTCCCTTGAGATACTTGTAGGCGTTGATAAGGTCTCCCCTCAGCCTTCTCTTCTCCAGACTAAAGAGTCCCAGCTCTCTCAGTCTCTCCTCATAAGGGAGATGCTCCAATCCTTGAATCATCTTTGTAGCCCTACGCTGGACTCTTTCTAATAGTTCCCTGTCCAGCAAAAAAATTATATTAGACTGCATGTGACTTTCTGTAAGCAAATAGGCCGTTTGTGAGCAGCAGCCTAGCAGGAATGTTTTCTACGTCTCAGAAATGTCAGCTGAGACCTTGTAAGCTCTGTTTATGATGTTTGGGCAGCAGACTGCAAACAAAAACAATGGAGAAAATGAAACTGCAATTATTATTTTTTTGTACCTTTTGTCTTCTCTCTCTCATCTTTCTGTGGGCAGTATCTTTTAAAAGGAGCCTCTCACTTCAGCTCACAACAGCACAAATCACTACATCACAGAAAAGAGTAGAGTCTTTAATAACATATAAGCAAATACTCAACAAAACATTACCCTTTAAATGTGTAGCATATTTATGGCCAAAATGAGGAGAGCTGTAAGTGTGGGATTTGTCAGAATTGTTTTAAGATTGTTATGTTTTAACTGTTAATTAAATTTAGTACTAAATTCAAGTGCAGCTGAGAGCTTTTCTTTGCTGTGCAACTTAGGTAAACTGTGCTTCTTTAAAAACTATGCTTAACTATTTACTTTCATAGAAAAGAAGCAAATAGTTTTCAATTGCTGTAGTTTCTCTCAGGCCTGAGACAATCCTCCTCTCTATTTTATTAAACAGCAGTGAGAGGATTTTATTTGCCGTTGGCTTCTTGCCAAATAGGATGCTCCCATGTTATCATGCAAAAGGCAGATTTATCTCTGTAGGTAACACATACATTTCCATTTTTGTGCCTGCAGTAAGGAATTCAGGTTTTGCATACTCCTTGCCTCTGTAGGAAATCTTGCTGTGCAGTAGTACAGCTTGCTTGTGTTTGCTCTTGGTTTATTTATTTTTCCAGCAGTTGGAGGTGCCTTGGCTTCTCTTCAGCATACCTAGTAGTAACACTGTTGAAGACTGGGTGTTGGTGGCCACCCACCTAGAAAATGATGTCTCTTTTTCCTGATTCTGTTGAGAAATGGCAATTTTCAGAATAAATGTAGCTGAAAAAATTAAACTACCTACATTGCAGCAGAATGCTTTCCCATGAGAACCTGTGAAACCCATTGTGCTGAGACTTGATCTGTTGGAAATACAGCAAGTATATTTATCCTACATTCAGAAACTGTAAGACAGGCAGAAACATTTAATGATGGCAGTGAAGAGATAGAAAAGGCAAAAAGGAAATAATTATTTTAATACTTCCATTATTGGAATTTTTTAAATTCAATTGCTGTTTTATTGTTTCCTACCTACTCTGCATTCCCCCAATATATTTCTTTATCTTTGCTGCCTCTTTCCCTAAATTCTGTAGTGATTTATTATAAAAGCATTTTTGCCTATAGTGAACGGATATCTGGTGATAATATGTATTTTTTTTTTATTCTAAGCCTTCTTTGCTTTTGATAAAATATCTGTATGAGAAACTGCAACTGGTTATCCGAGTTGTGCTGGACAAAATTAATTCTGGACCTTTTGAGAGGGTTCTTGGTGATAAATTTAACATTGTCAGAGGTAAGCTACTTTAGGACAAGCTGGAGGTAGTGCTTGGATTGACCATTTGTGTCTACACATCCTAAAAGAATAAGAAGAACTCATTCAGAATCTAATGAATCTGAGGCTGAATTCTTCACATTAGTAAGTTAATTCTTACCTGCATATACTCCGTTATACTTACTCTTAGAAGGAGTCACCTCAAAGCTTCCACTAATTTTTTAGTAAAACTTTGTCTCAGATTTTGAATTGTTACGGAACCAGAAGGGGGAGTCTTAAGTGTTTTAGTTGGTTATATGAAAATAAAGGCTCGTAACTAAATTTTACAGTAGTAGAGTATAATGCTGTTTCAAACTGAGTAAAGGCTGGCACATTTCTACTTCTTTTGAAAATAAGTCTTAGTTTCTGAGCCTTTTGAATTTTTTCATTTGTAGTCTATTTATGAATAGTTTACTTAAAGGAAAGCAACTAGAATTAGAGTATCTCCAATGATCCTGGATGAAGGACCACACAAGTTAACCATTCACATTGAGCAGTCAAAAGCACATGCTAAAAAAAAAAAAAAGTTTTTTTTTATATATAATCTTGCTGATATATAGTAGTTAGGAATTATAAATGTCATTGTAGATATATGACATTTTTGCTTTTAGTTTTATGTGTTCACCCTGTTGTTGCTCTTCCTTGTTTAACCTCTACCTCCCACCCCTTTTATTCAAAAGTACTTTTCAGGACTCTGTGCAAATACTCAAGCATACCAGAATATTTGCACATGTGAGTAATTCCCATTAAATTCACATTAGGAAAGCTATTCATCTGTGTAGGTGAAAGCAGAATCAGTACTGAACTGTGGTCAGAAGAGTAGGGTATAGGTTATTCCTGACTCTGATTTCTGATAATTGCTGAAGTAGCTGCATTCACATTTCAAAATAAATGTTGAAGCACAGTCTGCTGCCTTTCCTCTGCATATGTGTGACATCATCATCACCGAAGTGTCTATTATTTATTTTTAAATTCTGCTTTTCAGAAAGTACCATGTATTGTTATTTCACAGTACTTTGTCTTATTGACTGCTCTTGCAGCTCTGTGAGGATGGTCTACCTACCTAGAGGGAGCAAAGCTTTCTGTGGGAGATGCCAGTGATAACAGCAATGCCACTTGGGGACCAAGGTGTGCTATTGCAGGCTCATTGGATTAAAGAAATTTACATCAGAATGGCCCTCTGGACATCTCTAGTCCAAACAGCTACTGAAAGCAGAGCTAACTAGACCAGGTTGCTTAAAGTCTCTCCAGTTAGATTTGGAATGGTTCCAAGGATGGACGTGCAAGAGATTCTGTAGGCAGTCTGTTCCAGTGTCTGACAGCACTCGTGGTGAAAAAGTTTTACTATATCTGGCGGAATTTCTTCTGTAATGATTTGGGTCCATTGCCTGTTGTGCTATTACTGTGTGTCTCCTTCAAGAAGAGTCTGCCTCAGTTCCCTCTGCACTCCCAGTAGGCAGATAAAGACAGCAGTAAGCTCTTCCGTTATTCTGTCTCCTCTTGTTAAAACTAGACAAACTGATTTCTCTCAAGCCTCTCCTCATATGTCACGTCCTTCAGCCACCTAAATTATCTTGGTGGACCACCCAAGGTGGACCTTGGGGGACTTGCTGCAATATGTCAGTGTCTGTCTTGTGGTGGGAAGATCAAAACTGGACAGTTTCCCAAATGTTATTTTAAAAATGGCCTTTCCCTGACCTCTGCTGGTAGCAGTCTTGCTAATACAGCCCAGCATGCAGTTGTCCTTGGCTGGAAGGGCTGACTGGTATTGAGTTTGTTGTACAGCAGGAGGACCTTTAGGTCTCTTTTTTACAAAGCTGCTTTCTAGCAGTTATCCTCTCGCTAGAAGCTGGGAATGTTCATTAGCAGCAGATTGAGTAGAACAGCTCCTCTGCTCAGCTTATTGATCACCACTATCAGGAAATTATCAAGACACTCTAAAGATCCCCTGGATTGGTTGTCCCCCACCCTTCCAGAAAGAATTGGGGTGGTTGAGTTTCCTGATAAGTAATAGGACCTATGATCATGAGGCTTCCTCCAGAAGGCATTGTTTCCCCCATTTATCAAGTGGTCTGTAACAGATGCCTGTCTCAATAATAGCTGTATCCCTACCCTTTGTCTTCTCATTCCTACCTGTAAGCTCTCAGTTAGCTCATTGCCTGTTCCCAGAGCTCCACGCACTTGAGTTATTCTTTGCATAGAGTTTCACCCCTCCTCCTGACCTTCCCAGCCTGTCCTTTCTGACAGCCTGTAGCCATCCATCACAGCATTAGCTGTGCAAGCTATCTCACCATGTCTCTGTAATCCCTATGAGAGGAAAACTGTCCCTCTGTGCATGGACTTCAGATTCCTCATGTTTGTTTCCCATGCTATGTGTGCTTGTGTACATGCCTGTCAGATGGCTCCCCTGTCAGGCTGCTTTTACAAGGGTTACATGGGGGCCCTCCGTTGTGCTGTCTCCTGAACTCTTCTCCTCATGCATTCACTTTTCTTCCAACAAGGATGACCTCCAACAGCATATACCTAGTTTTTCAGGACTTGTTAGGTTGGAAAACTGATGGCAAAGATACTCTCGCCCTGCTTTTTTAGATGGTCCTGTCTCTCCCCAGTAGTCTGCATTCCTCGAGAAGGTACTGTGCTCATAAAAGCTGAATTTCTGTCTGTGGTACCAGCTGCTCAGCCACTTGTTGGTGCTCAGGGATTTTTCCACTAACAAGCGTTTATGAAGATCCTGATTATCTCTTGTTCAGCCTCCCCAGTGATTAACAGTCAGCTCCTCTCCACCCTTCATACCTGACGGCTCTTCGCAGCCAGAGCTCACCTCCCCACAGGTCACCATCAATCCCAGCCTCAGGGAGGGCCATCATCCATTCCATGCAGCCCAGCACCCACACAGCAACATCCTCCCTTATAAGTTCTATCCTGGATCAAGGTCTCTGGTGTGCCAAGGGCTTTTAATCTAGCAAGTCTTACAGGGCATGCCAATGCCTTGTCGTGCAGCCTCCAGCAATTCCTACATGTGTCACGTATGGTTTCTGATCCCCTTTTCCTCTTGCTTCACTAATTACTGGGCAAATACTACCTCAGTGTCAGCTGCTTCAGTTTGCTGTGCTCGTTTGTATCTTCGTTAGAGTCTTAATGTGGTTCTGGAGTCAGCTTCTGCAGTGAATTTATATCACGGACACTGATGGTGCTTCAGTTCACATTGTGGAGTGGTCTTAGAGTAGGCAAGCTGGATTAATTTTGGAAGAAACTGAACTGGACTAAGATAGAAGAAAATCAGATAAGGATTAGTCTTAGTAAATCATCCAGAAGAATAATGTTCCAATACAGCAATACTACCTGCTGATGTAGACATAGGTATAGTGTAAGAAATGGCATCAGAATTGGGTCTAGCTGTATTTCTCCATTGGATATTTGATGTTGAACTTGAGCAGTTGATTCTTTCTTATATTTTAGACATGTGCAGAGAGAAAACATTATTGTATTTGTGGTTGCCATTGGGTATTGAGAAATAGCCTACCAAACCTTCTGTCAGACCTATAGTTCAATGAATTTGTCCTTGACTTGTCATTGTCTCCCTCTTTACTTATGTAACTGATACTTACTGTCACTGGGTGTTCTGAAGAGCTGGTTCTTCTGGGCATAGGGGCATATTCTAACGCCTGCCAAGCGTAGAAACAAAACTGGATCTGTAACAGCCTGTTATCCCTGACATAAAAAATGAGCTTAATAAAATCTTTCACTAGTAAAGGAAATTATTAAAGGCAAGGTTCTGGCTTTTGTGCCAAAGTTGAGACTATGTGCAATAGCAGAAGCAATGTTAGTTTTGCAGTGGAGTACTTCTGTAACACAGATTAATATTATCTACAACACAGCCATGTGTGTTACGACTGCATTCTTTAATGTATAACCTATATGTCAAGTAGAGTAACTTTTAGAGAGTGGAATATGCCCTTCACTCTAAGAGATTATTTTTCTGTCGGAACTATTCTATGTTAATACACGTTTTCTCTTTGTGTTCTTAAAGGCTGATAAGCAATGTGCATTATATGGGAAGTTGGGGCAGAGAGGCAATAAAGAACAGGGGTAGCTGGTGATATACTAAGGTGCAGTGTCGCTCTGTATCTGTATGGTATTTAAGCTTCTCTGCTCTTGACTCTTGAGATTGAATCAGAGCTGTAGCTTGGTTTCATGGTTGAAGTGCTTTGAAATCTGAGGAAGTTTCAGTTCAAGGTGGCTTAAATCACCTAACGGGCTGGTGAGTTCCATATCTTTGATCAAAATTTAATTAAAATTTCAGCCACAGGGACAGGAAAACTGTTGCTTCTTATTTTCAGTCAAGCACAAACCCATAGGAGGAACCTGAATAGTGAGTGGTTATGTGACATTTTTCTCCAAGCTGATGTTAAAATTTTGGGGAAGCAAGGTACTGGTACTAGCAGACTTCTGTTGGGCAGTATAAAAGTGGGCTTTGCATTGAAGATCACATCAGTGACATCCTCTTAGCCATTTCTCCAACAGTTAGGCTCCCTTTCTGTGTACTGATGTACAACAGAACAAAGCTGGGAACAAGAGGCTTGTCTGGACCATTCCAGCCCTCGCTGGCTTTGCATTGCAGTGTACACTGAAACAAAAACTTTGACCCTTTGAAACATTTCAGTCAGTATTTTGGCTTCCAACAGGTGAGCTACCTGACTGATGGAGAAGATGAGGCTGGATTTATGTTTAGCTGAGGGCCTTTGAGAGACACCACATAAAGCAGTACAATTAAAGGTCTAATACTAACGCCAGCAGGCAGAGCCAAGATTTGAACAAAGATACATAGTTTGTTTTTATCCAAAGATACTTCCACATGATGGAGTGATTTTTCATAAAGAAAGACACAATTCTGTAGTTCTTCAAAGAATTATTACTGTAATCTTTTCCCTCCCTCCCCAGAGTATTCAGACTACACTTGTTTTTCAGATTTTTCTCCTAAAGAAACTTTGTTATAAAATCCTATTACCTCCAAACCATAACCATGTATTTACACATGACTATAATTCATAGTCTTTTAAAAATAAACTGCTGCTGCTAAAATAAAGATTAAGGGCATTAAAACTTTTCATTAACAGGCCTTTCCACTTTTTCAAGTGAAATTAGTGATATTTTTGCATAATGTCAGGCTTACTAAATGCAGGGTACAGCTATGAAAATGTAGCTACTTAAAAGAGGTGTTAGGAAATGACTTTTTGATTATTTTGTTCCTTTTGGTCTGCGTTTTGTTTTCAAGGTGGTCCTAGATGTTGGCTGCGGATCAGGAATCCTTTCATTTTTTGCAGTGCAGGCTGGAGCTAGAAAAGTCTATGCAGTTGAAGCCAGTTCAATGGCAAAATATGCAGAGGTAAGTGTTTTTCACCTGAAGCAAGTGTTAGAAAGGTGTAGAGTGAAAATGTTAAGAGATCTAGAACTGTGCCTTGAAAAGGCTGAAGGCTTCGGTGTGATTTTTCTAAGAAGCTGTATCTCTAATGGGCAACACTTTTTGGAAGGTAATTTTTGAAGGTATTCTAATGTGTCAAGTCAATTAAACGTATGATTGTTGTTTCTGTGAAAAATGGTGAATAGTCATAACTGTGATTAAAGTTTTTACTTTCAGAAGGAAAAAAAAATTAAACCAGTTGTGGTTTTCATGGGTTCTGTGCAAAAACCTAAGCACTCAAAGTGGTATTGATAATGCCATAGGAGAAGTTCACTTCCTTAAAATTGCTAATACTAAATAGCAGCAGCAGCAAAAATCTCTGTTTTTTTCTCACAGTCTCTACTTATTTAGGTGAACATCAGAATTTGTGGGGAGAAGTGTAGGCCTTATCATTATAAATTTTGTCAGTCTTGGTCACCTCTAGCTGAGTTTTAATGTGGAAGAAGGTGAAGAGTGGTAAAGTGGAGGAGTTTTCATCCCATACCTAGAGAAAGTTTGCAGTATCTAGTTGTTAATTTTTCTTTTTGCTTTACTGATCTAGAATACATATGTTCATCAGCACCATTAGGAGTCCATAGTTCCTCTAAGTCCACACAGTGAGCAATCAGTGTTTTAGTGAAGTTCCTCCTGTATGTCTTGATCCAGCAATCCAGCCTTGCTCTTGGTGAAGGCCAACTAACACCAATTGTCAATTCTAACACTGTGAAGAAAAAGCATTACTATTGGAAATGGAGACAATCTATTTAGGTCTTAAGGAAGAAAAATGTGGATGTTAGATATTTTTATTTCTCTCCAGATAGAAGAAGCTATTAACATGTACATTCGCTATATTTTTCATTCCAGCTAAAATAGAGCATTCAATAATCTCCCATATATATATTTCATTAACTTATGTATTGAGGAAAAGTGTTGTGTCATACAATTATTTTCTAATTCTGCCTTATTCATGCTGCTATTGACAAATGTTTTCTTACTATGTGTGTGTTACTTTTGGAATTGGCAAGGATTATTACTAGCCTAACTTAGGATATATGTACTGAAAGAGCATTTCAATTTTCTTATTATAATTTGAATAAATAGAAAGATTCCTTGTAATTAAAGGGATTTTTTTTTATGTCTGTCATTTTGTCAGACCTGTCAAAAGCATTAAAGATGTTAATATATGGAAGTTATCTCTCAGAGGGAAGGGTAGAGGGTTGTTCTTATTTCACATGGGATTTTGTAAACAGTTAAGATTTTGTACAATATCTTTGTTTAGTAATAGACAGAAGTTTTATTTATGAGAGCATAATAAAAAGAACAAAAGAGAACTTGCTTTTCCTAGTAGTAGTATAATGTATAGTAGTGAGTATGATGTGAAGTGTTTTTTAAGTTTTTGGTGACAGGTTTGGACTTCACTCCGGTCAGAAATAAGTAAAATCACTAGTGAAATGGCACATGCTGCATTCATGTTGTGTTAAATACTAGTTTTTTTTTTATGCAATGTAAATGTGAGTAACATATCTGGCAACTCATTGGTAGAGAAATAGCATTAATTCATTGGTTTTAGAAATTGAATTGCGTTTCTCCTTGGGTGGATGAAATGCTAAACTCCTGAAAACTGTGATTAATGAAGAGAAGTAAAGAACCTTTGATTGATAAAGAGAAGTAAAAAACCTTAACAGCTGTAGCTACTGGGGAGTACTGGCTAAGATGTCAGAGTCTTAGTTTGATAATTCATAGATTTTTGGTCATTTCCCTCTCTTTCTACTTCCCCAAATGGGACTCAGTTTTCCTAAGAAATGAAATGGACTTTTACAGTCGAAAGTTCTTGTGAAATTACTCATGAACTGTATTGCAGATTGTCTAATCTATTAACAAATAATATATCTTAAGAATTTAAGTTTAATGAGTATAAAGATGCTTAGCCTTAAGTACACTATTTGCCACCTTTTAATATTCCACAGTGGGATTTCATTAGTATGGTTTATTAAGTATCTGCATTATGAGAAGAGCAACACTTTCCATCTGTTTCTTCTTTCATTTCTATATGGAGTTATTACATTTTTCGTCTGATTCAGGTCTATGTAATAATGTTGAATGTAAGATTAATGAGTCTTGTTCCTTTTTTAAATTTTTTTTCTATTTTAATACAGAACACTTGAAACAAATACAATGAACTGCTGACTGGAGGAAAATTATATTTTAACAATGCAAATTAATGCTGTAATACTTTTTACTGAGAAATTTGTTGGGTTTACAGTAAATTCCTCTTTGTGGTTAGAGGTTTACTGTGAAAGACTGATATTAAAAATTTAGCACTGCAATACAGTTACCACCAATCAAATGTCTATTTGACGGTCTTGAAAACTACTGTCTGTAGGTGTGCAGTGATATACTATCCAAAAATAGTGTTGGAGGGAAAATTCATAGCAGCTGCTGCATTAGGAAACATACTGCAACATACAAACATGTTGCTTGATCACTTATTTATTCTAGGTATTCGCTAGAGAATATGTAATGTCTGTGTCAGCGTTCTGTGTAGTCATTGGGTAGCTTTTTCAATGGCTTGCAATATACTTGCATTTTTGTTTTATTCCATGGCTGGCCTCATTAAGCATTCAGAAAAGCTAGACAGATTCGAGCTTCTTTGTTGTGGTTGTCTGTATGTTTGATGTAATTCCAGTGAAGCTCATACAAGATTACATTAAATAAGTTTTATTTGCATTTAAGCTACAAATTACAACAGAAGATCAATTCCAAATATATATAATTTTAAAATGCAACTCATCATTACAGTCCGAGGACTGTACTATTGGTTCCCTCCTCCAGTATTTTGTCGTTTCATTACACTGAAAAGAGTAGCATTCAAAGGAATTCTGAATTAACATTATTGTCACCTTTTGCTTATTGCCATGTCAGTCTGATCTACCTATTGGATTATTTTTTTTTACTAACACAGACAATAGTTGCTCAATGGCATCCTGTCCACCAGGCATGCCAACTGCACTGCTCACCCTCACCCAAACTTGCAGAGGGTGCAGTCAATCCCACCGTCTATGTCACTGATGAAGATATTAAATACTACTGGTCCTAATACAGACCCATGAGGGACACCGCTTGTCACCAATATCTCCATCTAGACATTGAGCCATTGACCACTACCCTCTGGATGTGATCATCCAGCCAATTCCTCATCCATTGAACAGTCCACCCATCAAATCCATATGTCTCCAGTTTAGAGAGAAGGATATTGTGGGAGACTGTGTCAAGGGCTTTCAGAAGTCCAGATAGATGACATCCATAGCTCTTCCCTTGTCCACTGGTGTAGTCACTCCATCATAGAAGGCCACTAGGTTGGGTAGGCAAGACTTTCCTTGGTGAAGCCATGCTGGCTGTTTCAAATCCCCTCCCTGTCCTCCATATGCCTTAGCATAGCTTAGAGAAGAATCTGTTCCATGATCTTCCCAGGCACAGAGGTGAGGCTGAAGAGTTGGTAGTTCCCAGGGTCCTCCTTTCTACCCTCTTTAAATATGGGGGAAATGTTTCCCTTTTTCCAGTCACCAGGGACTTTACCCGACTGCCATGTGTTTTCAAATATCATGGTGAGTGGCTTGGCAACTACATCAGCCAATCCCCTCAGGACTCTGAGATGCACCTTGTTAGGTCCTATAGACTTATGTTTGTTCGGGTTCCTCAGGTGGTCACCAACCTGATCTTCTTTTACAGTGGGAGCGACTTTGCTCCCTCAGTCCCTGCCTTGCAGTCCATCCACTTGAGAGGTGTAGGAAGACAGGTTGCCAGTGACGTAAAAAATTTGTTAAGTACCTCAGCTGCCTCTTTGTCCATTGTTACCAGTTTGCCAGTTGTGTTCATGAGAGGGGTATTCTCTCTTTGACTTTCCTTTTCTGCCTGACATACCTGTAGAAGCCCTTCTTATTATTCTTTGCATCCCTTGCCAAGTTCAGCTCCAGCTGCACCTTGGCCTTCATGACCCCATCCCTGCACAACCAGGCAGTGTCCCTATACTCTTCCCAGGATACCTGTCCCTGCTTCCAATGCCTGTGCATCTCTTTCTCCCCTTTTACTTTGACCAGCAGGTCCCCACTCATCCATGCCAGTCTCTTGCCTTCCTTTTCCAGTTTCTTACTCCTGGGGATCAAGAGCTCTTGTGCTCTATTGAAAGCATCCTGAAAGATGTGCTCTGGCAACTCCATTCTGTTCCCTTGTCCCTGAGGGCAGTTTCCATTGACTAACTCTGTGAAGAGTTGGAAGTTTGCATCCTGAAAATTCAGATTCACGATTTTACTCTTTACCTGACCCTCAGGACTGTGAACTCCATCAGTGCATGATCACTGCAACTCAGGCTGCCTGCAATCCTGATGTCACTGATTAGCTCACTTGTGCTGGTGACCATCAGGCCTAGTATCACATCCCCTCTGCTAAGGCTTCTGTTACCTGGCTGAAGAAGTTATCCTCAATGCATTCCAGGAGTCTCTGGGGTTGCCTAGAACTCGTCATGCTACTTTTCCAGCAGATGTCAGGGTGGGTGATGTTCCTCAGCAGGATGAGAGCCTGAGAGCACAATGCCTCTGGTAGTTAGAATAAGAAGGCTTTGTAGCTTTGTATGACCCATGACATTGATTATCAGGGTTATGGAACAGTTTTGTGACTCTTCTTGTATCACTGTTTCATTGGGTGAGACATCTCCTGTGTCTGCATATAAAACTGCACCTTTCATGAGGAGAGATATATATGAGAAGTTTCTGCTTATCTGTATATATTACAGAGATTAGGTTTAATCTGTTTTTTTGTCAAACAAACCCTTACTATTTTATAAAAAACTTCTGAGCGTTTAATTTTCATGAATGCTGCATGAGAAAAGGTAAGGAAAAATTAGCCAGAATGCCAACATAGGCACATTTGGTGGCAGACTGATGCAACTCATTTGAAGCAAGTGCCTACACCAGATATAAATGTAACTATTTGTGTCTTGTCTTAAGGTATCAATTTTATCCTCCCTCATGGTAATCTTGCCCTGCTTTCAAGGTCTTCTGAAATCCCAGAGAATCATGAGTGAGAGCAGCTGTTGAAAACAACTCACTCCTTTCAGTCACTGACAAAATGCTAAGATACTGAGTGGAGTTGTTTTTTTCCCTGGATTTTTGTTTTTCCTTCACTAAAGCTATGAAATACTGAATGACTTCAGTCCTTTTGTTCAAACACATTTTGTTGGCCATAACTTGGTGATTGCAGGATTTTATGAAATACTGTGTGGGATATGAAAACACAGCCACTCAGACACACCTCTTCTGCTTTTGCCAGGGATTTGCTATTCCCAAAGACACTGAGTCAAAAAGCTCTATCGCCATCACCCTTAGCTGCCTGTTCTTCAGATGCCAATAAGATACTTTTTTAAAGGAACAAAATTTGCTAATATTTAAAAAAGAAGCTCCAATTTAGATTAGTAAAAACAGCAAGCTGTCAAGATTAAGATACAGGTTGGGGTTATCAGTATAAAAGATGAAAAAATAGTTTGTTTAAGGTATATTTTCTAAATGGCATGGCCAATATTCCTGCCTTAGCAGTAAAGTCTTATTGGTAATGGCAGAAATAAATTTCTATGTTAAGAATACTCAAGTCATGAAGGTGCTGCAGAGGGTGAACTAACTTAATAATCCTGTCAAAAATAAGTTCAGTTCAAACAAGGTGGAGATAGTTGGGACCGAGTTAGTTTATAACTGTTAGCTTATAGCCTCTTCAAAGTGATCTATTTATTTGTTTATTTTTAAATCTCAGTTTTGGACTAATATTGCTAGGACTAGAAGTTAACAGTGTCTTATGTGCATTTGATAGAATATGCTTGTGATCTGTATCTGTTGTAAATTATTTCTGTTATTTATGTAGAATGTTAGTCTTGTACAAAAGAGATGCATGGCATTTGTGGGAGACTGTAGCCCTCCGTATTTAATGTCAGTTGATTTTTGCTTCTGTTCATGTAATAATGTGCCACCAATCAGTGTTCATCAATGCATGGTAAATTTCAGTTTCAAAAAAATCACCCTTGTGTTTAAAAATAATTTTAAAAGTTAGATGTTGAAAACTTTCCCAACTTGCTTTTCTTTGCCACCAATCCAGATAGATATGAACTATTAATTAACTCTAATTAAACAGCTGTAAAAATCACCAAAAAAACCTTCCATAAGACAAGTTATCTTCTTCCTGAAATAAATTAGTGTCTTAATGTCTCAGATATTAATGTAAAAATATTTGATTAAACTGGCATTCATTGACTTCTTGACAGTCTCACAGTCTGAGATTTTGGCAGATGCAGAATTGCCTTGATTCTTAAGACCACTGTCAGAATGTATTGGTGGAACATTGAGAAGAATTTTGTGTGAATAAGCAGAGTTTTCTGTTCCCTGAGACTGCAGCCAAAACCTAAGTTAACTTCCTTTTTAAAAGGCAGTTTCAGAAGGCCAAAAGCACATGGAACTTTAGCTTTCCCAAGCCATAGCTACACTGTGAAGGAGAGGATTAATACTGACAGTTTTTCTTATAATTTTGGTTGGTTTTGCTGTATCTAAGGGTAAGAAAGCAAATAAACCTTGATGATTTTTTTAGAGTTCTGTAATAATAATAATAATGCAGAATAGCAAGGAAAAAAACTTTTCTATGTGTCTCCATTTCCAGTAAAAGTAAAAATTTTCATAATATAAGCATCTCCACTGCATGTGATAGAGGTATTGTAATATTCTGCTGCCCTCTAGCTAACTATATGAGTTATCTGTCACAACTTGTGATGGTCTGAAATGACTTAGGATTCTTGTTTTTGTACATCCATGCTGCTGCTGAGCTGTTATTTGACAGTTATTTTTAGATTCAGAATTCACCTGTGAGCAAAATGGTAATTTCATTTCCAAAGTGAAATCACAGCATGCATCTGCTCACATAGTCTGTGGTCTAAAGAACTTTTAAAACAAAATTAGGCAACCTGTTCTTAGAAATCAATACAAGCACTTGTCAGTAAGAGAAGCAGCAATGTTATTTGCCTAAATTGATAGCATGCTAGTGTACGATGATTTTTTTTTGTTTAGTAGTTTTATTATCATATTAGCAGGCAGTTTATACTGGCAGGTTATGGCTGAAAATCATTAATTGCATCACTCATTCAAGCTTTAATGCTAATTCTTCACACAGATGTTATATTTATTAGGTTAGCTATAAGAAAAGAAGGTGCTATAATTCCACTGGAGAGTGTTGAGAAGGTATTTAATGGCTAGCATTTCACTTCACTTAAGGAAGCCAAATAATTCAAATATTTGATGTAGGACCATAAAATTATTAGGACTTTATGAAGTCTAATTCCAAGATTGTCTAATTCTAATTCTGTTCTATAAGTTGTTCTGCATTGGGTTTTTTACCATCTGCTTTAGCTTATTCACATTTCAGTGAATTAGCTAATAACATTAGTTTGTCTTTCTCTGGTTAGAATGAATCATGTTTCATTACTGTTACCTAATGCCCAATCTGTTTTGAAAAAGGTTTGCTGAAGTAATTAGGCACGTCTATTGATGTTACAATTATACTACTGCAAGTGGATCTGTGAGGGAGTGTTTTCTATTACTTGCTGGATTTTGTGTACTGTTTCTGGTATCTCTGGACATCACCTACTGTGCTGTTGCAAAAGAGGCTTCACTTTACAGGATCTCCCAGCAGACACCTCAGATTAGTGTGAAATAATTGCTTCTTTGTAAGTTTGTGCCAGAAGACCCCAATTTCTACTTATTATTTAAGCATAAGAGGTTTAGGTAGTTCCCCGTATGATGGAGTGCAGTACAGCTAAATAAGATGTGCATCTATGTGTAGATATATAGAGGTTTTGAAAAGGTTGTCTTGTCCTTAATAACTTACTGAATTTGAACATAAAATTTATGTCCATTTCTTCTGTTCATTAACCACTTTTCTCCTAGGTTCATTATGCACATAGAAATGTGTAAATCTGCAGTATCCTGGCTCTAATTTGAAACTGTTTATGTGAATATACTGCTATACTTCATTTATGCTTAGAAATTACTCAGCACAAACTTCTCAGCTTTTGAGTTTATTCATCATTTGTTGACTATGTAGTTCACTCAAGAAAATTATTTTTTTAAATTTGGAGAATTATGAAGATTCTTTCTTTGTACTCTTCTGTATTCAACTAAAATATCCACCATTTCCTCATCGATTTTATTTTTCTTGTAGATATTGATTACAGTTATAGCTTACAGGACGACAGTACTTGTGCTGTCACTTGCTGATTCCACACAATGCATTTTTGTGAGTTCACTCCAGTGAGCTCCAAACATTAGAAATTTTGACATAACAAGGACAAGTATGTTACCTTTATATTTTATTCTCATCAACAGACCGAGGTAGTTGATTTACATTAGAGGGGGAGGGGGATTAGTACTAATTTAAGATCTCAGATAGAAATTCTGCTACTCAAAGGAGTCAACACTTTATCTGTGCTTTTGTTTTTCCTCCAGCTGTTGGTGAAAAGCAACAACCTTTCTGACAAGATCACAGTTCTGTCTGGAAAAGTTGAGGAGATCTCCCTGCCTGAGAGCGTTGATGTGGTAATTTCTGAACCTATTGGTTATATGCTGTTCAACGAAAGGATGTTGGAAAGTTACCTCCATTCCAAAAAATGGTTGAAGTCAAATGGTGAGTGTGTCCCCACAGCTACCTCCCCTGCATAGAGAAAGGAAGACAAAAAACTTCTGAAAGAAGGAAAAAAATAATCTTTAATTGGTAGTACAGGACTGTCTAGTTTTATACCCTTGTTCTATCCCTACCACCCAGATCCAGGAGGCCCAGGGGAATTAATGTAATGAGGTAGCCTCCATTGCTATTGTACTATGCTCTAACTTCTTGCTGTTTCACAGTGAAAATAGCTTTTGAGTATGCTGCTGTTGCATTGCTGGATTTTGCTTGTGTTTTAATCTCAACCTGCTGCTATATGCACTATGATGGCATCTCTGTTGCAACGTATCACAATAGATGATGGCACACTAACCTCAGCTGCCAGACAGTGGAATGTAGATGAGAGCAGAATGGTCCATTGGGTTTCTCCGAAATACCTTGTTTTAATACTTGGATGTTGCCTTTTGAATGACATGTAAGAGATCCATAGCATTCAGTGCTCTTTTTCATCCCTCCTGCGTTTAGAGGAGTTTTGAAGAGAATCAATCTGTAGGTTCCAAGACTTCATCAAAATCTTCTTTGAGAGACAAATCTGAGCATCCAGTTGCTGAATGAAACATCTTTCTACATGAACTGCTGAAAATGAAGTCTCTCTTTATAAGATTTCTTTAGAAGAGACCTTTCTCAGGTAGAATTTCTGCAGCAGGGAAGTTTTTGAAGCATGGGTTGAGTCTGTACCTTGATACAGAGAGCTAGTGACTTTGCTGTTGAGTTGTTTCAAACTTGCAAAGCCCTTTTGGGTACAATTTTTCAGCTCAGCCACTGATTTTAACTCTCCCGTTTAGATTCTTAGGGAGCAGTTTCAGAGGAGGGCTTCTGAAAACTAATCAGTAGGCAGGTCATTTTAAGTTTTAAATAAGTGAAAGCTTTTAAAGATATGTGCCTAACTTTCTGAGTTCTCACTTGTACAGTGGGCATGAATCACCTTATAGTAGTCATTATTAAACTTAATGATTGTCTGAGGAGTTAGCTGAAATTAGAATCACAGAGTCATAGAATGTGTTGGGTTGGATGGGACCTTTAAAGGTCATCTAATCCAGGCCCCCTGGAGTAAGCAGGGACATCTTCAACTAGATCAGTTTGCTCAGAGCCTCATCAAGCCTGACCTTGAATGTCTCCAGGGATGGGGCCTCCATCATCAGTAAGTTGCTACTATTTAGTACCAGTTAGGTTTGGAAAATTTTCTGTCTGAAATTCTCTGCAAACTTGTTAATATTCTCCCCACAGCCAGTTTAAAAAATCGTATCTATTTTGTGAGTGGGTGTTCTTTATTTAAATTCCTGTAGACTCTGCCTACATGATATACTTACAAAAGGACAGCTGTTTCCTTTTCCCTCCCCTCCCCTACCTGTCCTCCCCTTCAATTTTGTGTTGTGTTTTATACCAGATTAAAAAAGGGTAAAGAAGTATGCTCAAGTGTAGTTCAAAATGACCAAGATTTATTTCCTGCTTCCATTGACACATGCACAATAGAATAAAAGGACTTTCATTTAATCTGCTAAGCACCATCCACAGAAGATAATATGAGGTAATTCCTCCGTTTTCCAGAGCCATCAGAGTGCAAGATCCTAATGAAAATGCATTCTTGCAAACTAGTAGATCAGGATTTCATTACCTGATCTGTGACTGATTTGCTGCTTCACGCAAATAAAATTCTGTTTCTCAACTTCAGCATCTGTAAAAAAAATTAAAAAGGTATAATATACATTTTTGTGTTTGTAAAATTCTCAGTATTTACTCTGAATCGCTATGAGTTTCCTGGATAAAAGTGTTAAGAGTGAAGTGCATGTAACTACTTGATTCATTAACAGCAATTCTTCCAAATTTAAATTTGACCAAACCATACCCAGAAGTTTAATTCAAGATCAAGCCTGAGCTTTAATGCAAATCCTTCACACAGATGTTATATTTATTAGATTAGCTATAAGAAAAGAAGGTGCTATAATTCCACTGGAGAGTTTTGAGAAGGTATTTAATAGCTAGCATTTAGCTTCATTTAAGGAAGCCAAATAATTCAAATATTTGATGTAGGACCATAAAATTATTAGGACTTTATGAAATATTCTGGTCTGTTCTATAAGTTGTTCTGGGTTGGGTTTTTTACTAACTGCTTTAGCTTATTCACGTTTCAGTTATCCATATGTTAATGAAACTAAATGTTAAGGTATCGAAAGTATGTGACAGTTGCTGCTTCTGAGCTATTGGTTTCTTGCTAGTGAAGATAATCCTCTAGAGACATCTGTGGGACAAAAGAATCAGAATATCCTAAGTTGAAAGGGACTCAGGTGAATCATCGACTCCATACACCATACACGGCATGTATTTATACCATGTATTTAAGAGCATTATCCAAATACTTCTTGAACAATTCCCTTTCTACTTTATATTGTCTTTTATTTACTAGGAATGATGTTTCCAACATACAGTGACATTCATTTGGCTCCTTTTTCTGATGAGCAGCTGTACATGGAACACTACTCCAGAGCCAATTTTTGGTAATGATTGTTTATGTCATTTTATTTTTACCAAAGATTCAGTAGAGGTAAAAAATTAAATCAGTTCTTTGATTCAGCATAAACTATCTGTCAACATTGAAGGAGAATACTTTTATGTTCTCCATGATCACTTCTGCTCTGGCCTACAGTCATACTGTTTATTGTGCAAGTCTGAAGGATCTCTCAGGAAGTGCTAGAGCTGACTAGGTCTCTTTTTGAAAGAGAAGTTGACTCCACAGAGCATCCATTGTGAGAAAAATAGTTGACTGGGAATCAGGTATAAGTGTTTGCATTGCTACACCAAAGTGTAGTATGCTGCAGATGGTGATCATTGTATCGCGTGAAGCTCCAGGTACCTGAGCGTATTCCTGGGCAGTCTTCACAAACAGTAAGTATTAGTTCCCATGACCTGAACAATCTCCAATTTGGCAATTACTTTCTGTCCACCTGGATTTTTTGTGCAGCTTTAACTAGAGGTTGTACTGCTTTTGCCTTGGAGTGTCCCACTGCTACTATCCACTGTTGAGCCGTTGCTGTGCTCTATATAGAAGGAAATATTTACAGCAATATTCTAATGAGGAGAAATTGAGATGATTCCAAAAAAAGATAAGAGAACTTCATCTCTTCTAGCTGGCATGATTTGATTCCAGTGATTCTACATGCATACATTTAATCAGCTGAACTACCTGTCAACCACTGCAAGGCTTTCAGAGAACTGCATAAAGGGAAAAATCAGATTTTTCAAGTCTGCTTTAGTAACTAATTTCTATTTGTGTCAAGAGTGTTTTTGTCATTGACATTATTATCACAGACTGCAGTAATACTTTGTAATTATGATAGTGGTCGGGTTGGTATCTAAGTTGCAGCATACTGCAGTCTTTCCTCCACCCATCTTTGCAAAAGGACATACCCCATTTTTGAAAGATCTTTTTATTACCTAATTATCTACATTCTCATGAATTTTTTTTTAGGAGAATGTTTCAACCAAACTAAGCACAGAAATGTCACACATTTACCTTGATTATACTCCTTGTATATCAGGTTCTATTTGATACATTCCTAGACAAAATAGTTTGTGTGCTTACAATACAATTTATTGCTGTCTTGAGACATCCCCTGAGCAGAAGGCTATAGTATCAGTCCTCCTACCCGTCCACATAGTTGTAGTTTTGTATGGATGTATGCCCAGGACATTGATTGTGTAAGAGGATTAAATACCCTTGTGGTTACTGAGTGCTCTAAAAACCAAAAAATTAATGCTTCTAATGTCTTCAGCCAAATGTGGGATCAAAATGTTCTGAGTGAGAGTGCAGTAGTTCTGCTTCTGCACCACTCTAGGACATGCATGTTCTTATTATTAAAAAGTCTGCATATCCTGATAGATCCAGAGCTATAAAAGTCCTTTTTCAGACAAAGCGCTTTCTCAGGGCTTTCTTGGATGTTTGAAGTAAGCCATCAGGAACTCATTGGTGACAGCCTGTGATTTGCTAAGCTTCAAATTCCAGGCCTCAAGAAACAGCTTTCATTCATCGTCCAGCTTTGCTACTCGGAACAGAAGATGTGTTTTGTGTGTAATAGATCTTTTCCTATTTAGCTAAATCTATATCCTAGGTCTTAGAGATTGGATATGGTTTTGTATCCAGTTAGTATCCAGATAGTACTTGAGCAAAAGACTGAAATAAATATCTCGATTTGCTATTTCATCTGGTAAAGGCAAAGGGACTTTAAAAACCCTCCGAAATCCTGTGCAAAAAATCATGCTGTGTGTTCTAACATCAGATGCAGCAGTTAGCATAGCCTGTTTACTGTACAACAGAAAGGCTGCATGTTTCACACATGCTTAAAATCATTGTCTTGGGTCTTTTCAGTTATAATAATTATGATACTGTGTAAGTATGTTTTGTTTCTCTTCAGGCCTGTAGATTGGCTTACTGTTTTGCTCCAGAGTTGCATATTAATTTGCATTTACTAGTAATCGTTGCTAAAAGTGTGCCAATGTACAGTCTATCACAGAAGAGTAGACTGCTCTCTTTGTTGGTGAAAACCTTGCAAAGATAGAAAGATACAAAGCATAAATATACAGCAAGCAGTTAAAAATAGTGTGCATTTTTTCTGTGTTTCTCATCAGTGATAAATAAGGAACTCAGTTATACAGTACAGCAAACATATGGAAAAGGGTAAAAGATCACTTGCAGTTAAGATGTCTGCTGATTTCCTCTGTTGTGTTTATTTGAGTTCTTTCCTTAAAGATATCTTCTCATATATCTTCTCAGATATCTTTAAGGCATACAGTCATCTGGGCATCTTCCCTTTATGCAATTAGCACAGAACTAGTAATGGAGAATTAATGAGTTGTATGATGCTGTAACAATAAGGACAAACATTTAAAGATTCCCTTTTTAAGTGCTTCTGAAGACATGGAAGGCTTGACCATGGTTTTGTATCTAGATGACACTTCACAAGGAGCTGACCTTCCTTGCTGTTTCCCCTTTCTACCCCCTTTTTGTTTGTAGTATCTGGAAGTAAAGATACCTGTTCAACTTTTCAGTGACTTGATAAGAGGGTTATATGCAAGAGGAAGATTACTGCAAGCATGTATGTTTTCATTTCAAATTTCATACTGGAAATAGTCTGAATATACATTAAATGCAAATTTGCATAAATTGGTAAGATAAAAGTGCTAAATTTTTTTCCCTGTTCAGTTGATATAGGATGACCTTTATTTTCCTCTTTAATGTCAAGAAAAAGGAACAGACCTGTAATACAGGTGTCCTCGTCACTATTTTGATTTATACAAGGTCCACCCCTAATTCTGGAATAACTCAAGATTACAAACATAGCTTAAGAGTGTCTCAGCCCTTCTCCCTATTCTCTGCTTGCTGTGTGTATTCTTTCAGAAGCATAGTATGAAATGTCTCTGTATGTCTATTTGAGGGGATCGTGTCACCCCAGAGCTGTGAGGAAAGGTAAACTAAGCTAAGGAGGGCTGAAATTTGGCCTCTTGGCAGACAGGAGAAAGGGAAAGAGGACCCATATTTCACCTGCTATTTACAGTTACTGTGCCTTGGTCTGGTTGGAACTCAGAAAAAAAAAGCATTTTTCTCCTGAACATGTTATGTGTTACTGTTTCTAGGTACCAAGAATGCTTTTATGGGGTTGACCTGTCCAGTCTGCGCAGTGCAGCTGTGGATGAGTATTTCCGACAACCTATTGTGGTAGGTTTGTATGTCTGGGGGTTATTTTTTGTGGTTTTCCCCCTCCCTATCTCATCCCTTCCACAAAATCCTAGAGGTACAGTAGTCTCCTTGTTTACTGGAGCTCTGTGGCTGTTGAGTAGAGAGCCAGAAAATAACTGCAAGTGTGAACAGAGCTGCTGTCAAAGGTTAACTACCATATGTAATATGTAATATTTGCTATGAATAACAGATGTCTAGAGATATGCACACATTAGGAAGCCACAGCACGTGAAAAAATCTCTTCCTAATATGCAACTAACTTCCCTCAGTCTTTCCAGTCTCGTAAAAAAATGACTTGACCTTGATTTTTCCCTTTCTATCTCTGATTTACAAATTAAAGGAAAAGACAAAGCAGCCAGGCGAACAGATTTCTGTATTATGAAACAACCTTTTTTTAATATGTAAATATCCTTATTTTATTGGTAACTTGGATCTAGCACCTGCCATTCTTCTTTCTTTTTACTAAAGTCTAGGCGTTACCGATTTGGAAAGAATGCAGGAAAAATCCTTCTCACCTCTCTGGGAAAGAACCTAAACAATCCCCACCTGTCACCTCCTGCCCCAGTATAATGCTGCTGTGTAGGTGCAATGAAAAGCTTCACTCTCAGAAATTTGACTTCAACAAACGTTGACTAACTTTTGGCTAACTGCTTTAAGTAGCGATAGCAGCATAGCTGCTGTCACATGGAGACTCTAAAAACTCTAAAACCTATCCAGAAATCTGGAAGGACCATCAGATTACTGATAGAACCTTCTGCACTCCACTGCTGTTAGTACTTGAAATGGAGATGAGAAAACTCTCATTTGTCTTCATAAATTTCAGCTGTGTCTTTGTCTGTAGCAGGGTCATTCTCAGCACTGACTCTTTGGCTTTCAGTTAGAGAAGGGAGAAATCTGTAGAACTGTGGTATTTACTTGCATCCTGTCTGATGTACATGTTTTGCTTTGATTTCTTGGCTGAGATTCTTCCTCCCTTGGAGATCAGAAATGCATTGCCCAATAAAAGCCACATTAAATTGTTATTTCTTTTTAAAAATCACGTATCTCTGTGTGTTCCCCTTACTCTGTAGACAGATTTTAGTTCTTAGATGGGTTCAGTGGGGGGTTGTGATACAAGCCTTTATGTTAAGAATTTGCTTTACTTCTGGAAGAGCTTGTGAGCAGGGATAGATTAAGATTAGTACCTGTGATTAAAAAAAAAGAAAAATGAAGGGAAAAGTTTTCATTTGCTGACTGACTACTTGTAACTTTATTCTAGACATAAATCTGTATTAAGTAATTTTGCTTTCTATACTTCATAATTTAATTTTCAAGTATTTCCATACTGTCTTAATTCAGCTTACCTAACTGTGCAATGCAGAAGAGCACATTAAAATGTGTGTGGTTTAAAAAAAACCAAACCAACCCCAAGTGATCAATTTACAAGTGATCAATTTCTAGACAAATTTTCTTCTTTCTAGGTTGAATATAGATATCTTTGATAGGCATGTAAGCAGTCAAATATATTAAATCCTGATAATATTGCAAAATCTAACAATGTTCTAAGGGATACTAAGAAAATGAAACATTGAAAACAAATTTATAGGGGTGAAGGTTGATTTTTGTCTTATTCCCCATTCTTTTTAACAGAAAACAAGTTTATACATTGACAAGACAGAGTGGTAACAATTGCAACTCTTTTTTATTTTTTTTTCACCCCCATAGGATACTTTTGATGTGAGAATTCTGATGGCACAGGCAGTGAAGTACACTGTCAACTTCGTGGAAGCTGTTGAGGAAGATTTGCATAGGTCAGCAGACACCAGCAACCTACTCTTCATCTTTCATTTTTGTCACTGGCTATTGATCAATGGTGCTCAGAGGGAGCTTTGGTGGTGGCTGTGGAGGAGGGAAGGGGTCGGGGCAAAACGATTAGTCCACCACTCCTAATGGACCGGAATGTCCATCTGCATGATGATTTGCCTAGCATCAGCAGAGAAGCCCATTTGTGTGTCCGTGAAACACCAGAGATCAGTTCACAAAATTTTCATACTGAAAGGGATAAAACAGGGCCTAGAGGACAGTGTTTACTTCTTAGCATTATATCTTGAGACACATAATTTAATTCAGTTACAAGGCAATTTTTGTTTTTCTGTTCAGACATCCTAAAAAACCTTGTCAAATGATGCCATCACAAGCTGCCTTGCTGAACTCTTGTGTACCTCTTTTTTTTAAACATTTTCTAGTCTAACAGGAATCATTTGTACCTCTTTACTTCCCTCCAGAACTCCTTCAAATCTTTAGATGGAAAGTCTTATATATAAAACAACCTGCATCCTTCATGTCTTAGAATGACAGTAGAGAAGCCTCGTGCTCAGCACATCTGTGAAATAAAATGTACCATATGTGAGAACTTGAGGGAGTACCTCAAGTCCTTGCAAGACACTGTCACAAGGGGAAAATATCACAGACTGTCTTTGAAGCTCTGAACCCTTGTTGTTTCGACGTGACTCAACTAATTGCATAAATGACATGGTCTAGTGGGAGAGAAGAATTGCTGTTAGAGGGGGGAAGCAGCTGTAGAATTGCTTTCCAGTTTCAGGTGGCTACGGCTGGCTTCCTGTAGTGGTTCTCAGAACTAATATGTTCATATCGCAATGCTAGTTTCATGATATATTTCTGCAAGAGTGGGTGAGATTTGGATTCAGCTACACAGCCAGTAGTAGTTCTTTTGGAAGGGAACATATTCAAGCTCATGGTCAAGCAGGTCAATTTTTCCTTCTTGTTCCAGAAGTAGTTCTATTTGTCAAATTTGTAGTGGAACATTTTCCTGCTAAAAATAGTATTTATACTAAACCCAAGTCCTTCAATAGCAACAGGAAATTTTCCACTCAAAAGACTGAACCCCTGTACTTATAGCAGTCTGCAATATTGCCACAAATGATGCTGTAACACTTGTGTAGTGGCATATTTGGTTCCACTATCTAACAAAAAAATACAAAAAACTAACACCTAGACCCATGCCATTCGTTAATTCTATTGACACAGAAAAAAAGAGCATATCCTTTTAAATATATGGCAAATTGTGACATAAACTGATGAATAAGAATGGAAAATCATAAATTAGTATAAGGTAGGCTTCTGGTGGAATTTCCAGTACTTTTTGGAAGTTATTTTTGGCAGCATATTATTTTTTCTCCTGCAGAGTGGAAATCCCCTTTGTTTTCCAAATGATGCAGTCAGGGCTAATCCATGGCCTGGCTTTCTGGTTTGATGTGGCATTTGTAGGATCACTGTAAGTACTTTTTCCTTCTTCCTGTGAAATGCTAACTACAGGGGGAAAAATCACATCTTTCGTACAAAATGTGCCAGTACTAGACCTTTATCTGGTGCTGACCTAGTTTGTAATGTGATTCTTTTGTGTTAAAGAAATAATGCTCTTCCAGAGGTAACAAGAAGTATGATAACCTAGCGCTAGCACTATGACTAGATGGTGGTGATCTTGCTTCCCATTGACTGGGGTGCACATTATCTACAGTCGACCACTTCCAGGAATTCCTGAGGATCAAAATGCACTGTTCCACACAATGCTGCTTTTTTTTTTTTTTTTTTTTTTTTTTTTTCATTATTAGAGGCCTTTCTGTTTTACATTTTAAGTAAAGCAGCAGCATTTGAACATAAGCTGGATTTTCCCACTTGGGCTGGTCTTGTTTGTGGGCAAAAAAAAAGAAAGCAGGCAACAAGTTCCAGCTGACAAAATAGAAATGGAAAAAAATTTCACCAAGCTTGGGGAAATTTTTCACTGCGGCACCAGGCATTTATTTCAAAATGGGGACAGTCATCTGGTAAATAGTAAATAGATGAAAATTAGATGAACTTGCTCAGGTAGTCAAAACATAGATTTAAGCTATCTGTATTTAGCTCTTAGATAAGATTTGTTGATTTCTCAGTTAAACTGATCTAGTTTTAGATCAGTTAGATTAGGTTTAGATTAGGTGATTTTTTTTTTCAATAAATTGTAAAATGCACTTCTATTTATTTGTGTTGATAAATGCCTTTTATTAGATTTTGAAATGAGGATTGTCAAGAATTCTGAATAGTATACCCATTAAAAGAAAAAGGACCTATGTGCATTTCTATTTAATAGCTGATAGGAAAAGGAATTTAAAAAAGGAAGCACATATTCCATATCAGTTAAAACGGTACAGAAAATTTCAGACTTGCAGGAACTGACTGAAATCCTCTGCTGGGAAGGCCTCTATTTTGGAGTAGGCAACTGCTTAATCAGCAGCTCTTTCATGTTTCTACAACTCTGGAAGTTCTTTGCCTTAAAACTTGAAACCTCAGTGGATTGGATTTGTGTTATTACTTGTGTCATCCCTTTGCACCCACAGCCCCTTTCAATATATTACTGAAATATCTCTTGCAAGTGAAAACTAGGTATAGAACCATCTTGGGGAGTGTTGTTTAAGGATGAAACTACCATTGTGAAGAATCACATTGCCACATTCAGGACAAAACTTCATTTCTTGTAATTTATTGAAATTGTCTCGGTAGTAAGAGAAGAGGGAAATTTGTATTCTGTATCCTGGCAGTGTGGAAAGAAGAGAAAAGAGGAGTCTCAAGAGTCTCTTTTTTCAATCTCCATAATTGGCTTAAGCACAGAGATCTGGTGGTGACAGGCACAGTATAGACGAAGGAAGAAAATGAGGTATAACTTCCTGATGTCCCCATATAGGGTAATATCACTCTGCTGGTTTACTTGAAGGCAGTTTAAAGATTATTATAAGCAGTTGACACCTCACATACATAAAGGTCTAACTACTTAAAATTGTTTCCAAAAGGAGAAAACAGGCGAGAAGGTCTAGATAGTTTTTCTTGTTTGTTTTAGGGTAACTGTTTGGTTGTCCACTGCACCGACAGAGCCCCTCACTCACTGGTATCAAGTACGCTGCCTTCTCCAGACACCCCTCTTTGCTAAAGAGGGGGAAACTCTCTCAGGGAAAGTCTTACTTGTTGCCAATAAGCGGTAAGTGTAAAAGCTTCCCAAGTAGATTTTGTAGTTTGGTTCTTGTTAAAGGTACCCAGAAGACACCAGTTAATTTTGGGTATGCTTGTGCACACATTTGTTATTTCTGGTACCATTACCAATGTATACGGTATCACCGATACAGTTATGTAGTCTCACAAGGTCAACATGGTGAGACTCTGCTCACCAAAAGGTCTCCATGTTTCACTCCAGTTACCTGTGATGTTCCTTCTCACCTTCTCCTTAACCACCTGTCACATCCTGCCTTCCCTCAACCTAGCGCTACTTGCAGGTTTTGTCAGTTTCCAACTCTGCTATCTTTCACACACAGCAGTTTTCTCAGGTCACGGCCAGTTAATTTTCCACACCTTGTTCTGGTAGTGTGACCTCTGGCCATGTCTTTGTCAGCAGCCTAGTTGTTTGCCTGAAGACTCAATATCTCTTGTCTCTCACCAAGTCCTGTGCAGAGACAAGGAGAAGTGGGGTTGATCCCAAATCCATTATGTTTTTAATTCTGGATAAAAAATCCACATGGACATACTTCCCTGTTTAAGAACAGTGCTCTTCATGTGTTATTTGTCCTTTCACTGAGGCTAGTGATGATGGTGCTTTTGGAAGGGCCTATTTCCTCACCAGACTTCTCTGCTGTTCCTGTTGTCAGTCTGATGTTTGGTAACTCCACTGCAATGCTTGGCTTTGAAAACAATCCTCCAGTGATGGGGTCACATGAGGTGCAGCCTGGTTTGCTTACACCTATGTGTAGTTTTAACAGAAAACAAAGCCTCCTTGATGCAGGAAGGTGAATCTTTTTATTGTTTGTTTGTTTCTTTGCTGACAAATAAGGTGATCCAGTGACATCAAAGCTGTCAGTAATACTTCCAGAGCTCTTTAATTACATCAGCAATAAATACTTGATGTGGAACTTGTCAAATTTCTGCTTAGAAACTCCTCATGGAGAAAATAAGTAGTAACAAATCTTGATATGTCTCTTTCAAAAGCAAAATGTATTCGTATTTTAATATAAAAAGGAAACACTGTAGGCCACGAAGTGTTCACACAGCCACTGCTGTAAATATGTCAATACCTATGGCATATCTACAATGGAGTGTGGCTCAGAGATGCCCGGACAGCTGACTTCGCCAGACTGAGAATGAGAAGGACTTTAACCATGTGTTAGCACCGGGCTAACAAGTCCTGCCACAAAGCTGACCTGGTTTCAGGACACATGTGGCACTTCTGTGTAACCCTGCAGTTGCTGTTCCGTGCAGGAGGAGCAGCTTTGGTCAGCTTCGGCGTTTTGGTGTGCCCGTGGCTGGTCCTCCTTACTTTTCTGGGCAAGCTCAGTTTCTTGCAAAAAGTCCTGCGAAAAAAATCCTCCCTGGTGAAATCCAGGATTATGAGAAGAGTGAACATAATGCTGTTTGGCAAGATAGATATTTTTGATCATGAAAAAATCCTCTGATTGTACTTGCTAATGCTGAAATTTATAGTATTTCTGACAGGGGGGGGGAAAGACCTTTCACTATTGAATACTACCAGTGCAAAATTATGTTATTCAGATGTTAAAATCACTTCAGTGCCTTTTAAACTTTACTTCTTTAGAGATGATTAAGTAATCACGTCTTTCCACTGATACCACAGCAAATAAGTTTCCATTGTGTTATACTAAGGGGTATTTTTTTCGCTCAAGCCGTTATAGGTGTTTTAGTTCCATTACCTCTTTTTTATACTTCTCTTTCTGATGCAGGCAAAGTTATGATATTCAGATTGTGGCTATGGTGGACCAGACAGGATTGAAATCTGGTAACATTCTTGATTTAAAGAATCCATTTTTTAGGTAAGAAATACTTTTGACTAAAATATCACCATTGTAGAGTGGTACCATCTTGTATGACAGGAAGCAAAGCACACCTATTGGGGAAGAACAAGTTTCTGACCTCTTACAGTTTATTTTAGTTCTACAAGTACAGGGGCACCACTGTTTTGTTTTAAGGGTAGTCATTTGTGTAAGAATACTTGCATATTCTACCTAGGCTGTGTGACAAAGGAAAAGAAAAAAGCTTTATTTAAGGTCTGCAATGATTTAGTGCTATGACAAAATAGTAGGCATTTACTGATTTGAGTGAATGTATACTTAAAATCTTTCGCTGTTTCCTGGGGAGTGATGTGTATCATTGTGACTTGAGGAATCAGGAATATGCCAAGACGCACTCAGCTAAGTACATAAATTGATAATACTATTTGACATGAAGGACCTGTCCTCTCTGTATTATACACGAGGGGAGGAAAAAAAATCTACCTGCTCCAATCCTTCCCATCCGAGCAAGGACTTTTGTTATGTGTTGCTATGGCACCTTATTTTGGGAAAAGCTGTAATTTACAGACCAAAACAAGCGGGAGGAAGGAGCCTGAAGTCTTCCAAAGGAAAAAAGATTTTTGAGAAAAACAGTCTGGCTGTGTTCTGTTCTCATTCTTGTGCTGTATTTGGCATAAAAATCAGCAAATACAGCTGGTGGAATTGATTTTTTCCAGAAGCACACATGGAAAATGCTTCCCTCCTTCATTATGTGTTTTCCATTTTTTATTTTTTGACTCAGACCTATATGACAATTCCACAGTAAACCTGTAAAACAAAATATTCATTGTGTCTGATGAAAATTAATTTTAATCTGTAAAGTTAATTTTTATCTGTACATCAAATGTGTAGCACATTCTGCATTCAGAGTGGGACCCTTTTGATTAAATTTGTAAAAATGTCATTTTCGTAAAGGCTATTTGTGGAAGACTTGCAATGACTATAAATAAAATCACGCACTGGAAAAGATTAATTTTCTCAGACTTGACTGTGACATGGGCAGTGTCTACCTTGCGCATGTTTTTGGTTTGGCTAATACTGGTTTCAAATCTAAAAGATTTTTGTGAGGATTATTACGAATAAGTTTACTGGTCTTCTAATATCTCCATACTTAGCACCCACTGTGTGTGAGTGACTTTTCAAAGATGATAGAATCTATTTGTTTAGAAGTAAAAGAAGCTTTTGTTAAGAGGTTTTAACTTACATAAAATGTAGAAATCGCTTTCAGGATACTATCACTCATACCAAAGAAAACGGGGGAAAATGGTCAAGTTCTGTGTTACGTATAGAAGGACGTTAAGTTATATGGAACGGTATTCTAGTTTGAAAATTGAATGTAAAAATGTTACCGTGTGATTTCATGGTTGCTAGCTAATTAACCATACCGAGTTCAATAATTTAGATTGCTCTTCTTTCATACATTTATTCTTATAGTGCTTGGTTGTGGAATCCTGCCACAACACACTAACCTAATTTAACAAGCTTCCTCTGTGAGCCTCCATTAGTGGTTTTTTTTGTTTATTGATCCTTCTCCATTCTGTCCCTGCCCTCCCGTAGCAATTACCAGAGCTTTGAAAGAGTTAAAAAAACAAAGGCAAGGAAGACTTCCCAAAAGAAAAAATGCTTATTTAGAAACATGAGGAAACTTTCAAAGTCTTCATAAGGTTTTTAAAAAGAATAAGAACATATAATCCAGGTTTTAAACTGGGACATGCAAATTACTGTGCATGGTGGGACCTGATACCAACCCATCCAGACTAGCTGTCTTCTCCTCACTGCTTCATAGTGTCCCTGAGACAAATACTCTTCTCCATACCACAGGGATAGATAGTAGGGAAGAGGCAATTCTGGACATTTTTTGCTCATTTAAAACAACTCCATAATAATTCTATAGCATAAGGTAAAAATAAAGACTGGACTGGGAAGCTTTTAATTTCTGTGAAGGCAACGGCCTGAGCTGCTGTACATAAAACCAAAAGAAAGCCTCTGCCTTTGTAAAATAACCTACAGTGGACTAGGTAGCATTTTACACTTGCTTGCACAGCTGCAAATCTAGATAAAACCACTTAAAATTTAAATTTGAAATCACTCTGCATGTAATAAATCAGTAACAGCATAGGGGACTATTTTCTAGCTTTATTCCAGTGAGACTTATCTGTCATATATTGGCTAAGTGTTGTGCTTAAAAAACTTTCAATTTCATAAAAGTTCTTATTAAATATCAAAAATCTTGAAAAAGTTTTTACTCCAGAGTAAAAGAAAAGCTATATTAGAATCTATTAAATTTGCTCAGTTCAGCTAGTGCTGTAAGCTCTCAAAGAATTGTATATTTTAACTATTTTTTCTTTCATCCATTTTTAGGTATGCCTAGAATGTATTGTAATATGGCATCTGAAAACAGAAGTCAGATTCTCACCAAGCTGAGTAACCAGTGAGACTTCAGTTCTAGTATGCCTACTGGTGCTTGTGTAAAATCAATTTGTAACTGTATATATCTGTAATTGTGTGTGAGTCACATGAGAAGGGGATACTGTAGTTCCATCTTTTTTTCTTTTTTTAATTGAAATTTACCCTGCACTCACATTTAAAGAAATGGATTGCAGCGGATTCAATTTTATTCCAGAAAGTTCATTTGGTATAGAACAAGAACTGTTTCTCTGTGTTTGTTTTTATTTCTGCTTTACAATAAGCTCACATTGGTTCACTGATCTTGTTTTTAATATTCTTATCAATATTCTAGGTTCTTGAACAAAACCTACCTCATGTTTCTATATATAACATATCAAAAGGTCTTTGAGTAATATGTAGTGTGCAGGCTTTAAACATTCAGCACTTACTTCAATGTTTGGTGTTAAATCTTCTAGCTCACCAGGGCAGTGTGTTAAATACTTCAATTTTCTCAATGGACTCATTAATGTGGTTCATTTTGAGACATGAACCTAATGTCATCTTGCATATATTTTGTAAATGCTCTTAGATTTCTCTGTGCCTATAGAAACATAACAGGACATTTGTAACATTAACATTTGTAAACTACTCCCAGCATAGTGTGATACAAAACTGTATGGTAAGATAGGTGTGACTTTCACTTTTTCAGTAGCTCCATGAGAAGTATTGATAGCCAAAGCTATATAAACATGTATTTTTGGCTTGTGTACCTAGCAAACGAGGAGGACTATAGAGTTATAGTACAGATTTTCCTGAGATCTCTCTCCAGACAATGTTATCCATTAATGGCATATACTGACTCCTATACAATGTGTTTCTGTAGTTCAAGGTAGATGCCTTAGGCTGAATTAATGAGCTGGAGTCAAATCAGAAATGTAGACATCATTTTCCTACCAAAAACATAACTCCAGTGATACCTCTAGCAAGATACAATCACCTGCTAGCCTTCCACACACTGTTGGAAGGCTGGTTTGAATGAAAAGCCCCAGCAAAACTGACCCTTCTCTCAGGAAGTTATGTGCAGCATTTGATCAAAAGACCCGCTAAGGACCCCTGCTGCGAGTAATTAAGTTGTACTTTCAGTGGTTTGTCTCCAAGTCAACAACCATGTGCAGGTATTTAAAGATAGTTTATGAGATACTGGACAGTAGTACCTAAAACTGCAAAACTGGTGGCATGAACTTCATGGCTGAGGCAATGAAACCATTGAACTTAGTGTCAGACAATGATTGCCTTGTTCTGTCCAGTAGCTTTTAATACAGCAGATGAGAGACTTCTAGTATGAAAATGTAGTTTGCACAATAAAAGACTTTTTTTTTTTTAACACAAATTTTAAAATATTTAATGTGGGCTGCTGCCTCAGAATGATAACAGGAAATACCATTGTAAACCTGTAAAAGCAGTGTAATGAGATTTCTGATGCAAAATCTGATGGATGGGTACCCACCCATCTTAAATTTAGTCTGCACAGTGGTTGGTGCTTTTCCGATTATATGAGAGAAGCAAAGAAATCCAGAAATGTTCAAATCCAAATAGCAGGCAGCTGTAGTTCAGAGTTTTCTAGAGTTTCACAGGTTTTCCTCAGCAAATATGAAAGGAGTATACAAAATTTGGATCTGAATTCAGCATATAGATTTGTAATGTTTCCTACTGACCTGCATGTCTGCCTGGATTTCACACAGTGCTTAGAGATAGAGTTTAATGATAGTTTTTGTTAGGTTGATGGTTGAACTAGATGATCTGAAAGGTCCCTTCCAACTTAGACAATTCTATGATGGTAATTTCAGTCTCAAACCTCTTCTAAAAAGTATCTGTATAACAAATACTTCCACTTTCTATAACAAAAAATCTTACATTTTGAATTTGACATGGCAACTTCAATTATTTTTAAAGAGGAAAGTAAATAAAGGGGAGGAAAAACAGCAGCAGCAGAGAGCAGTGTCGGGTTGTGTATCTTTATTTAATTCCAGAACAGAAGGTATATGTATCTAATAATTGCATCTTCAGTATGTATAGACAAGATTGTTGCCTTACATGCTAACAAGTACAAAGAATAATTCACAGTAATTGCTACTCTGAAGTGATTTGGATGATCCGGGACTGGTATTTGTATTTTCTCTCTACTTCGGGAATTCACTTTACTCCAGATTGAATGCTAAAACTGAAGAGAAGATTGACATCGGCTACTGTACCATTTGCAGTCTGAAATAGTCCTGGGACAGTCTCACTTCCTTATCATTTAACATTTTCCTGCTTTGAAGCATTGGTAATTTTGAAGTATACAGGAGCCTGCCTTCAAGAACTACAAAGTACTGTTTTCACCTTACATGACTTTCTGTGTATAAATGAGAGAATATATTTGTAAAGTATTTTTGAAACAACATGCGAATGAAAACAGTTTATTGATAAAAATGCTGGTGTTTTGTTTCTATTTTTTGTAAAGGCAACAAGGCAACATTAATGAATGCTCCAGAATGTAGGGAAACTAAAGCAGAACTGTGGGGTTGCTGGAGCAAACAATGATGATGTAGTTTTACAGTGTAAGACTCTTGAACAGATTTGACCACATTAGGAAATGTAGCATTTCCTCATTTATAGTTAAAGAGGCTATATTAATCCTGTTGAAAAATGACACATTGACTTGCATCCCACAGACTCAAAAAACACAATGGGAAAGACGCTAAATATCGTATTAAGGAGCTATAAATTTTCATGCTTTGTTGGATCCATGGTCATTTAGAAGGTTTATCTCCAAGAAATTATAGCAGTTAGAAATGCTCTTAGCAGCTTATTTTTCAACAACTGCATATGGTTATTTTCTTTTACCTTCACCCCAGAGAGATGCATTTAAAGTTCTGTAAGCAGTCATATAAAATAGTGATTCATGATAAATTGCATTTTCAGTAGTAATGACTTTCATTTTGAATGTCTAGCTATGTGAGTTCTCCCATCTGAACTGACAATTAGAATAGTCTGTCCTTAGGAATAGTATAGGAATTCAATGTGGTTACTATTATTCTGCTGGTTGCTAAGAGAAGTAGTGATTTACTGCATATTGTGTGCACTAGACCCACAGAATCTTTGTGATAGCACTCTTTATAATACTTACGACAACTATGACATCCAAAAGCACTCTTGATGCATCTGGATCTAAGTGCAGTGAAACACAATGGAATTGGTGTTAATTTGCTTAGCTAAGTTTCTGTAGTTTCTGCTTTTTTCTCAAGATGCAACAAAGAAAAAAAGGAGGGGACAGGGAGAAAGGCATTTAGAAGTTGGAAGAGAAACCTTCAGACAATATGCATTTTCTTCTTCCTTAGCTTGTGGTATACAGGTTTTCACTCTTCATGATTAGATAAGACATGTATTTACAACTCTGCACTGATCCAAGTTCAGAGCTAAAACTGGGAAAAGCTACGCTGTCAAGATGGAGCTGAAAAGTCAGTAGAATAGAGGACAACAATTCAACCGGAAACTGCAGAAAAAAACAATTTCTTGCTGGAAGCAAGAGGGTATCAATTACCTGTCAAGAACTGTTCAGGTTCAGCTCACCAGGTTTCACCCACGCTGATTTTAATGATATTCAGATGCACATATTTACAGAAGAAACTAATCTAAAGTGAAGAAAACAAAAGAAAAATGAGTGGGAAGTATAAAAATGTCTTTCTCAAAGTGGCTGCCCCTCCCAAGGTTGGCCAGTTGCGAGGCATGTCATCTTGCAACATTGAACTGAGACTTCAGCATGATTTTTCTGGGACTTCAGCCTAATTTACCAGAGGCTTCAGATGTCCCTTAGCTAACTATCAGTAGTCAGATATCCAGTGGACCATGAGTCAAAACTACTGTGAACAAAGCATTGCTCAATAGCAGTGGAACTTATGATAATAAATCTTATATTTAATGGCCTGTGAACAACAGCCAGTGTTCAGTTTTCACTTCAAAACACCTTTCATTTGAATTTGGTCTACAATGAACATTTTTGAGTATCTGTGAAGAAATCCCAAGCGATTTTTAATCTAACACTTCGGTAACTAACACTTCTTTGGTGGTGGAAGGGGAAGCAGAAACTTGTTTTTACTTTTAGGGGTGGTTTCCTATGCAGGGAACGTGCTACACAGCTAACATGACAGAGGTCCCCAAATGTACATTAATCCACTGTACGTGTACACTCATGTAAGCAGTAATAAAAGGGGATGGTACCACAGGATATGAAACACACTTGAGTCAGAAAATAGCACAATTAAGGAAATAGCACTTAACTGAACATGATAACATGGTACTTTCTTTAAAACAAATCATCACTACCCAAAATCGCAACGGGTAAATGCATACTGAAAGTAGGAACATGGATCCAGTTTTGCTAGAATTCAGTTGGAATTTCCAAAGAATATGAAGTGAATAGTGCCTTCCCAAGATCTGTTAAGAATACAGGGCTTGGTCTGCCAAACCTGTGTATCAAAGAACACCCATGATCTTAGATGGAAAACAGTACAAGAGAAAAAGGCCAGTGCTCACTCACAACATTTAACTATAATGCTGGATTTCATAGGATCTCAGAAATTTTCCTGGGACACGCATAAAACGCAAAGAGTTCTTTGTCACACTCCATCTGCCCCTGAAATAATGAGCTGAGAAATAAGAGCAAATGACTCTGCAGCTGAGTGTTTTGAGCTAATTTTGGAGAAAGGGAAATTTAATTCACCTCAGTTGTCATGCAGATGAAGCTCTTAGCAGGTATACTTAATTAGAAACAACAGCAAATGAGCAATATCAAGATGCGCAGGAAGCCTGCCCCCTATTTTTCTGAATAGGTGGCTAAATTAATTTTACTCTGGCACTTCTACTGGTTCTCTATACTTTGGAAAATGACTAGAAGTTGAGTACTCTCTCACACAGTCCAAGTGGGGAAATGAAACAACATAACTGCAAACTAGTTTGTGGTTCTCAAGTAAGGAGATATCTTGGAGTAACATGCTGTAATTGCTATTAAGAATTCACCATTTCTTTACAGTTGCATCTCACCATCTTTTCCAACTCAGCTGACTTCTAACAAATACTGCACTGAATTCTGTATCACTCAGAAAGTTAAAAATTATAATGTAAGAAGCTTGCAGGCAGCTATAGGCAAAAGCAAAACAGGGAGCAAGCAGTGGGGGGCAGTGAAATATCTGTGGCTCTGCAGCCTCCTTGGCTACGGTGTAGCCCAGGAAATGGATGGTCACTCATAAAAACTTTATGTGCTGTCACCACCCTTTCCAGCTCCAGCATGGCAGCAGCAGCAACTGGCCTATCCATTGCTCATCACTCAGGAGAGACCAGTTCCAGGCTGTCTATAGATCTGGATCTCTGGGGATCCTTTTGGGCAGCAAAATTCAGTTCTGCCTAAACATCAGCTGTTGGCAAAAAAAAACAAAACCCAAAAACAAACCCAGAACAAAATTCTCTTTGCATTATGAAAGGGTTGGCAATACTTAGACAGAGAAAAGTATGGATAGCATTGTTGACTAACTTAATGACCACCTTTCCTGCAGTGCGTAAAAAGCGATACAGAGAAGTGGGTCTTTTACACACTGCAGCAGCCACAAATGGCTTTGGTTGTGTTTGTAGAATGGACATCTGCATTGTGATGACAAGAAAGATTAAATAATTTAGTATTCTATTCTGTAGGAAGTGTAGAGGGAGAAAATGAATTGAAATGCTGTGCAAGAGTAGTGCTCTCTCCAGAGGATCACCAGCTGACAGGCGTGGTGATCAACTCATTTACAAGGTCAGCAGAACTGTCTGCTTCTCCACAAACAGGAATGGGAACTGGGGTTGTTTGGCCTGGAGAAAAGGAGGCTGAAGGAAGACCTTATCACTCTCTACAACTACCTGAAGGGAGTCTATAGAGAGATGAGGCTTGGTCTCTTCTCCCAAGTAACAGGCAATAGGACAAGAGGAAATGCCTCAAGCTGCGTCAGGGGAGATTTTGATTGGGTATTAGGAAAAATTTTTACACTGAAAGGGTTATTAAGCATTGGAAGAGGCTGCCCAGGGAAGTGGTTGAGGCACCATCCCTGGCAGTATTTAAATTATGGGCAGACGCTGTGCTTAAGAGATGTGGTTTAGTGATGGGTTTTGTCAGTGTTAGGTTGGTGGTTGGACTAGATGATCTGAAAAGGTCCCTTTCAACCTCAGTAATTCCATGATATTATTCTGTGAAATAAGCTACAAAATAATAATCTTGGACAAGGTGCATGTAGCTGTTTTCAGCAACTCAGAAAGTACCTCCAGCAGCATTCACAAATGAAAATGAAATTACGGAGTTTTACCTGACTTCTGTGGTAGTTATTCTGCTCCTGCTGCCTTGGTAACAGGAATAGTCAGGCTATGGCTGTAGTTACACTCCATTTTTCTTACAGCTTTGCACCTTCAGATGTCTTGTTGAAGGAGATGCACTAAAGTGAGCAGAGCAGTCCTGACCAATGCAGCAGACAGCACTCCACAGTGTTGCAGTCTTCACTACAATTGCCTTAATACTAAGCCCAGATCTATTGTGTCACAGAGTCGAATTATTTTTTTATGTGAAAATGGCTAGATAAATGTGCTATTAACAAACGTATGAATAAAAACCAGCCCTTTGTTTGGCTGGGACAGGTAAGCATACATATTGTCACACTTTTGTAAATTTTTATGTAAAATGTGAGACAAGCCACTTTTAAACTTCCACAGCTCTTATTCCTTCAAAGTCTGTTAAGAAACAAAGTGGCATTCAGCACTACTGAATTCACCACAGCTCTCCTTGAGCTGGAAAGCCAATGCCATAAAAGTGCCACATCGGGGACAGGCCACAAGCGGAAGTATGCTGACACTGCTTCTGGTACTACTATAGCAAATATATTCCACGGACACGTCAGAGTGGAGGTGACTGCACTGTGTGAAAAAATAAAAGGCTGTAGACCCTTCATAATGACCATATCCAGCCTGTGACTATTCAGTGAAACATGCTTCTTGCTCTTCACATTCTTAGTGCTTGTTTTTGCAGTCCAAAGACCATAATCCTTCTTTTTGTTTAAAAAGCCCGTTGTAGAACCACATTTTCAAGGGTATTCAAAAACATGCTTGAGATACCAAGTTGGAAACCGTATGCTGTAGGAGTATGACACATCTTTAGAAGAATCTGAATCGTGACATGAGGCTTTCACTTGAGAGCCACACTGGTAACACTGAATGTCAACATTACATGTCTTATTCACAAATTACAAATTAACTTTTCTGAATTTTTATCTTCTGGTTTCTTTAATAATTTTTACCTCCATGGAATCAAAACAGTGTCCAGAAGGCAGATAAAACAGACATTAAAAAAACACATTAAAACATCTGTGCTGATACATTACTCTGAACACACTTGAGAATATCCTGGAAATATGACTAGGTCAAGAACTATCTTCTACTTTTACAGCCTGTTTAAGGTACCTGAAGATCTTTAAGGAACTTTTAATTATTTATGAAATGTAGATGCTTGAACCTGTAAGCTGACTGACTTGAAATCTCTGGCTGACATTCAAAAGTTTCATTGGTTTATTCTCTGGGAGATGTTTGCATAATAGAAACCAAGCTGAAAATAGCTATATCTATTCTAATGTTTTAATTGACCATGGTATTAATTTTTGAAAATTCTTGAAAAGAAACCACCAAAAAATGGAAATGTAATTACTGTAGAGACTAGACTTACGTCAAATATCTACAGAGGTTCCTCCAAACACTGAAACAAAGCATTTGGGCTGTGGGAGCACACAGACTTGTGATTTATGCCCCTTGACTTAAGCCAAGACTCAAAATACACACTTTCCCCTGTCCCCTTTAAAACATGCAATTTTCACATAATTTTGACAGGCATGATGTTAACATTTCAAGCAGTAGGAAAACTAAACATCATGATTCTGCCTATGCCTGTTTTGCAAGTCACTGCCAAGTGCTTTCCTGGAGACAAATAACAAAAAAGGACTATTACCAGCCACATCAAAGAAAAAGCCCTCCTCCACCAAATAATTTCCCTCTACATCACTTCTTTAGTCAAATATACTATGGGTGGTACCACAGAAGTACTTACTATGCTCTGACTTCCTATTATAGCTACTGTCATCACACAAGTGTAATAATTACCACGTTTACGAATATGGATCCCCTTTCCATTCAGAAGTGATGACTTTACTTAAACACCCAAACAAAATAAAAAAAAAATTCGTGAACTCATCAGATGGTTTTGAACTAACGGCTCCGCCTAGCGTTCCCCAGAACCCTCGCCACTTAACCTGTGCGCTACCTTGTTTTTTAACCAGGCTCCTGTTTAGGCCGGGCGCGGGGCAGGCCGCGCTCCAGAAGATGGCGGCAGGCCCGCTGGCCTAGCTCTGCGGCCGGCCCAGGCAGGGGCGGGGGGATGGCAAAGACAGGAGCAGGGGGAACAAAACGGCGGTTTTCTTCATAGCGGCCCGCCCGGCGTACGCCTACACAAACGGGAGCTGCTGCGGAGGATCCCGAGGGGTGCACGGAGGCGACTCGGACGGCGGCCACCGGAACGGGGATGCTGAAGGAAAGCGCGTCCCCTTCCGTGTGGCGCTTTACGGCAGGCTGCTTCGGCACTGTCGCGCAGGAGTGGCGCGGCCGACCAATGGGAAGCCGCGCCCGCCGGAAGGGGCCGCAAAGCGCGGGCGAGGGCGGCACGTGTGAGGCGAGTGGCAGGGCCGGCGGTGAGTAGTGGCGGTGGCGGGGGGGTTTTCACGGAGCACCCCCACCTCCCGGCCCTTCGCGCCCGCATGCGGCCTCTCGGGCGCTGTCGCTTTGCCGGGTGTGGGGATCCCTGGGGAGCGGGGCCGGGGCCGCGGCCTCCCAGGCCCGCTGATCCGCAGGCTTGCCTAGCTGAGCCTCCGTGCCGGCCGGCCTGTGGACGATCTGTTGTGGTCCACCTGGGGATGGGCGACCGCCGCTGAGAAGGGTTTGACTCCGCCAAGCCCGTTAACCTATGTTCAGGGAAGTACAGGCTCTCTTTTCCTCACGGTGTTCCGGTAATGCTGTGTCTTCCTCCCTTTGCAGTGTTGCCGCAATGGAAGCCAAGGGTAAGAAGAAGTTTGCTGGGAAGAGTGGAAAAGCACCTCGTGGGAAAGTGCAACATGGGAAAAGGAAATTTAAAAAAGGTAATAGAGCAAAGGCTCCTTAATAGGAATTCTGGCTGAGAGATTATGGTTGTGCATAAGAGTTCATTTTTTATCTTGGTAAGTTTATGCCGTGAAATTGCAAGCTTTGTAGACAGGTGAAGACCAGTGGATGTTGTCTACATGGACTACAGTCAGGCTTTGGACAGTGTCTCCTATGTGATCCTTGAAGGGTGCTGATGAATAACGGGCTGGCTGAGCAGATGGTGAGATAGACTGAAAACTGGCTGAATGGCTGGGCCCAGAGAGTGGTGATCAGTGGCAAAAACTTGGAGGCTGGTAACAAGTAGCGTGTCCCAGGAGTCAATACTGGCTGTAGTCGTGTTCAGCAGTTTCACTGATGATCTGCATGTTGTGGCAGAGCATGCCCTTGGCAAGTTTGCTGACACAATTGGGAGGAGTGGTTGATACACCAGAGGCTGTGCAGCCCTTCAGAGGGACCTTGACAGGCTGCAGAAATGGGCTGACAAGGGACCTCGTGAAGTTCAACAACAAGTGCAAAGTGCTGCAGCTGATGGAGAGAACAACTCCATGCACTAGTACATGCTGGGGGAGAGCAGCTTTGCAGAAAAGGTCAGAAACAGCTGAGAAACATAAGCCAGCAATGTACCCTTGTGGCAAAGGTGGCTGTTTGAATGCTGACCTGTGTTAGCAGGAATGCTCTCAACAGGCTGAGGGAGGTCATCCTTTCCCTTTTCTCAGCACTGATGAGGCCCTACCTAGGGTGCTCTGTCCAGGTCTGGGCTCCTCAGTACAAGCGAGACACGGATGTACTACAGAGGTCCCAGAAAAGGGCCATGAGTGTGATAAAGGGTCTGGAGTATCTCCTCCATGAGAAAAGGCTGAGAGAGCTAGGACAGTTCAGCATGATGAAGAGAAGGCTCAGGGGGGATCTTGTCAATATATACAAATGCATGACAGAGGCAGGCTCTTTTCAGTGGTGCCAGTGCCAGGAACAGAGGCGGTGGGCACAAAATGAAACACAGGAGGTTCCCTGTAAGTATCAGGAAAGCCTTCTTTATTGTGAGGGTGACTGAGCAGGGGCCCAGGTTGTCCAGGGAGATGTTGGGCTCTCCAACCTTGGAGATAGTCAGAAGCCACCCGAACATGTTCCTGGGCAACCAGCTTTGGGTCTTCCTGCGTGAGCAGGAACAGAGGACCAGATGACATCCAGATGTCCCTTCGAACCTCGATCATTCTGTAATTCTATCTTGCATTCAAAACTGTAGTAACTGTATGATCAAATAAAGCATTTCAGCTTCACTTTTTCCAGGTTAAATCGATTGCATAGCAAGCCCTTCAGCTCTATTTGATTGACCTAAAATACTCTTTTAATTAAAAATTTGAAGTTGATAACTTTTTGATTCTAGACTTTTATTTCCCACATTAAGAAGTTTATTTGAGAGTTGAAACTCGAGTCTGTGAAGAGCTGTGGGTTAGGATTAAGAAAATACCTGTTAGTGTTTGCTGTCTTCTTATGATGTCAAAACAGCTCAGACCATACTGTGAAGAGATAATTTGGAGACTAGTGACTTTGATGTCACTGGTAGTAAAATTCTTAATTTAGAGTAACCATTTTTACAGCTGGGCCATTACACTATTGCCCAGAAAATTAAGGCTCCATAGGGAAAACTGGGACACCCTGGAACTGCAATAAAAACACTGGCTTTGAGAAGTGTGTAAGAGTTATTGTTATATATATAGTTGTTATTACAAAGTAGTTTAATTATTGTTACAGTAATAATTTGTTATTTGAAACAACATTAGCTCTAGGGTAACATTTTAATTTCTGTTTTGTTGGTTAATAGATTCGGGTCCACCGAAGAAACTTCTTAACAAAGGAGATGAGGAGGGAAAGCCTAAATCCATTTCCAAGAAATTTGTGAAAGGACAGTTAAGACCTGGAAAAGGGAGTGTCAAACAATTCAAGAATAAACAGCAACCAGAAAAGTTTGCGAAGAAGAGGAAGCTTCAGGATGGTGAAGAGGGAGGTGAGCAGCTTTTTAAACCTGCATATCAATGGGAACTAGGATTTGGGAACATTGTTCATCTAGGTCTTCGTCTTTCCCTCTAACTTGTTATCGCCTTTCCAGATTGGCTGAATGACTCCAAGTTTGCTTCATGTTTAATCTTTGTGTGGAAAAATTTATTTCACCCAAGTCCAAATTTATGAGAATCAACAGTTACAAATTTTCTTGGAAGTCAAAAGTGAAGATGCAGTAGGAAATTTAAATAATTGATCTGCTATCATAAAGCTATGAGTATTTTAATGACAGGATTAAGTGGCTAGTTTGAAACTGGCTGTTTTCAGACAAATTTGGAAAATACAGTTTCTCCTAGACAGTTTTGGAAGTTTAATTCTTTGTTCTAAAAGTACTAGCTTTAACATTTGGAACACATAAATTAATGAAACAAAGTTGATTATCCTTTATATAATTTTTGTCTGTGGCCCTAACTACCTTTTCTTTTTGAGCAACCAGAAAAGTTTGCGAAGAAGAGGAAGCTTCAGGATGGTGAAGAGGGAGGTGAGCAGCTTTTTAAACCTGCATATCAATGGGAACTAGGATTTGGGAACATTGTTCATCTAGGTCTTCGTCTTTCCCTCTAACTTGTTATCGCCTTTCCAGATTGGCTGAATGACTCCAAGTTTGCTTCATGTTTAATCTTTGTGTGGAAAAATTTATTTCACCCAAGTCCAAATTTATGAGAATCAACAGTTACAAATTTTCTTGGAAGTCAAAAGTGAAGATGCAGTAGGAAATTTAAATAATTGATCTGCTATCATAAAGCTATGAGTATTTTAATGACAGGATTAAGTGGCTAGTTTGAAACTGGCTGTTTTCAGACAAATTTGGAAAATACAGTTTCTCCTAGACAGTTTTGGAAGTTTAATTCTTTGTTCTAAAAGTACTAGCTTTAACATTTGGAACACATAAATTAATGAAACAAAGTTGATTATCCTTTATATAATTTTTGTCTGTGGCCCTAACTACCTTTTCTTTTTGAAAAAAAAAAAGCCCAAAAAAACCCCCAAACCCAACAACAACAAAAACCACCCAAACAAAAAAAAAAGTCCTAACAAGTCATCATCTGTGTTAGCACTGCTTTTTACATTTTATGCCTTATCATAGAATGAATGTTTAGAGTTGAAAGGGACTTCCAAATGGAAGGATTGTCTAGTTCCTACCCCTCAGCCATGGTTTTATCACTGTTTAAATGGATTTCTTTTTTAACTTCATTTCTGGTACATGAGAGCATCATGTTCCTTCCTATGCTATGAGCAAAGCTCTGCTGTGACAATTAAACAGCGCTGTAGAATGGGAAGTGGAATCTTACATATGGGAATCTGAAGTTCTGCAAAAAAATGTTAGTTGTTGGAAGGACAGTAGGAGGTGTTGAGTATTTTATTGTTGCTCTTGCTGCATGTTTGTAGAATGGCTTCGCATGGAATATACACTAGGTGTCTGGAAACTTCATAGCAACAGAATATTCATGTTAAGCTGCTTTAAATATAGAAATATATAAAATGTATTTGTTTTTGTCTTCAGGATCAGATTCTAAGAAGCCGAAGTGGGATGACTTCAAAAAGAAAAGAAAGGAGTTAAAGCAAACTAGACAACACAATGATAAAAGTAATTACGACATAATTGTAAAATCAAAGCAAATATGGGAAACTGTGAGAAGGTAATAATGATGATTTTTTTTTTTCTTTCATTCAGTTGGCTTTTAGTCATAACTTGCAAGAAGACTCTGTTTTTCCTCTTTTAACTTGATAAAACTATTTCCACAGTGAAACTCCATGGGTGAATAACATTACATGCAATTCTTTAGATGGTTCAAGCAGCGTGTGGTGATCCATGGTGGTAGAAATGTCTGAATTGAGCTCAGTTGTGTTTTAGGCTGAAATTTGTGAGTAAATGCTTAGGGAGTTGTCTTACCTTTAGAATCCTGAAGCACAGAGCATGTACTAATTCAGCCTGATCTTGCAGTGGGATCACTGCATGAGTTTTTTTGTGGAGGTTTGTATACTCTTTCTAGAAACGTATGATTCTAGAACTGGGGCCCCACATCAGAAGGAGAAGTTAATTTTACTTGGTCTAAGTGTCTGTGCTTTGGCTGTTAGATGCTTACAGATCTTTACATCTGTAAACAACTCGCTGCAGATTTGAGTTTGCTTCTTTTAATAGTACTGTTACTCAGAAAATAAATCTGAAGTGTGGAAATACGGTTTCGTTTCTAGGAACTGAAACTGCTTAATTGCATCTACATAGAGGTTTAATGAATGACAATGTAAATTTGGATTAGCAGGAGCTAACTTAATTTTATTTTGTACTGTCTTGCTGCTTCATTTGTAGATATAAGTGAAACATACTACAAAAAATTTCTTCCTCAGTTCAGATTGTTTTACTTTTTTTTGTTTGTAGGAAGAAATGCACTAAGGAGACACGAGAAAAGCTAATGAATGAACTACAGAAGCTTCTTCATGGAAAAATTAAAAGTGTAAGAAAAACTAATGCCATAGCACACAATTTCACAAAAGCTTCTTTAAAAAATGATGCAATATAAATGAACTTTTAATAATATAGTCCTAACCTGTTCTTCTAAAACCTACAGGGAATTTAAGCTGTAAGTAAAAAAGAACTAAAATGCGCTTGAGAGACTGCATTTGGCACCTGAATTCCAGGACAGTAGTCCTGGAATGCTTTGTCTATCAGTTGGCTATTATGAGGCTGTCTGTTTTGCTAAGCAGCTTCAGTCCAGTGAAATTCTGCGTTAACTGAAGTTCAAAAACAGCCATTCCCAGAGTTTTTATTAATTACAATTGTTGCTTTACAGCTTTGTTTTAGAGAAGTTAATGTCCTGATACTTAACTATGCTGAACAGTCTTGATGCTTAGTTCTTGAAATGTATAAAATCGCAGTGAAATACGTGTTGGATTTTAAAGTGATGGTATTCCATGCCGAAGTGGAACTGTGTTGTCACACTCACTCTGAAATTACAAAGAACATAAGAGAAAACAAGATAGCATTTCCTGGTTCTCTTCCAGTATTAAAACTGTGATGCATGTCCTGAATTGTCAACAATTGCAAGCATTGTCTATAATTTTGTTCAATAGAGTACTTATAAAGCAGTAAAAAACCTTAAAGCTTAATTTGTTAAAACAGGTAACTACTTTCATAGTTGGCATTACGTGCTACATGTGATATAAAAACTGTACCAGAGAGCAAGTACATTAAAATATATTTGATGCATAATGCTATTTGAACAGCCTAGGATAATGAAATGTCTTTGTCCTGTAGCTGGCATTTGCACATGATTCAACTCGAGTGATCCAATGCTTTATTCAGTATGGTAGTGAGAAGCAAAGGCAAGAGACATTTGAAGAATTGAAAGGTACTTCCTTACCATTTACATTTTACCTATATGCTTCTGTATTGTTATTAGGATACATTAAACCAAGCCATATTATTTTCCTCTTGAGTATTTTTAACTTTCTGTTGAAATGATGCATCTTTCTTAGTGAGCTCTTAAGACTTTATTTAAATAATGACTTTTTGGTAGATTTGATGTGAAAAATCAAACCAGCTGAATATTTTTTCCCTTCTTCTAGATAGCCTAGTAGAATTGAGCAAGTCAAAATATTCCAGAAATATTGTGAAGAAGTTTCTTATGTATGGGTGAGTATGAAGTGCATTTACTTAGCTGTGTTGCATTGTTTCATTGCCAGTATGAATACAGCTCTTAATCTATAGTGCATCAATCGTGAGTAAAAAAATATGTCCCTGGAAACATATTTGTAATACTGACGAGATAGGAGAGTGTCTGGTATTGCTAACAGCAGTTTTCCTTTTGTAAAAAGTGAAGCTAAAGCTGTACACATCAAGGAAAACAAATGCTAAAAAACCCCTCAAATATATGCTCCAAAAAAATTGCTTTTTAACATTTTCTCGGTGTAGTGCTTTGGGAGAGTATCCTTTATTCTGTAGAATGTATCCACTGGATTCTTTTCTTTCCCTCAAAAGGCACTATTGATTTCTCCAGGTTCCTGCTTTCTTTCCGTATTTCCATGTAAATGCTGTAAGGCTGATCCAGATTTCCTGGTTTCTGTGCTAAAACTTACCTCCTAAATGTGCTTCCGAAAATAAAACTATTGGTAGGTCATCTTATCCCTAAAGTTTTAACTCTTGCTACCCGTCTTCCCCTGTGAAACAGGACAAAGCCACAAGTTGCAGAAATAATAAAAAGCTTCAAAGGCCATGTGAAAAAAATGCTCCGTCATGCTGAAGCATCTGCTGTAGTGGAATATGCATATAATGACAAAGCCATTCTGGAGCAGAGGAACATGCTGACAGAAGAACTATATGGGAACACTTTCCAGGTTTACAAGGTGATGTTTCAATACTTTCTATCTAAGGTGTTTCAGCATCCAAGGTATTGTGTTAATAATACCTTGCCTATGTTACCTACTATTTCTTTTGATTAAATTCCTTTCTGTCAGCTGTCCAAACTTAGTCTAGTTTAGCATGTTTAAATGTTACAATTACTTGCACGTTTCTGTGCTAGATTAAATTGTTCTGATTTTTCAGTTTGAACTATGTAAAATATATTATATTCATGTATGAGCTTGCTCTGCTTACCACAAACAGTCTACTATCATATGGTTGCAGTTACCATAGTGTCTAGAATGAAGTGGTCATCCTAGCTGAGATAAGATACAGGCTTTGTTCCACATTAATGCTCTAGGTGGCTTTTGGGTCAAAACTACCTTAGGCCTTATGAGACCTGAGTGTGGGCACGATGTGCCTGTTTCTGTTTACAGTATGCCATTTAGGCTTAGTTTTTGGCTTTGTTTTCTTTTCCCATGGACACTATAGGACCTGAGTCCAAACTCTCTTGAAACCATTTAGATGTAGATTCTCATCAGGCAGTGGGAACCTTTTTAAAAAGTACAACCTCCCTTCTTTTGGCTTCTGTTTCTCCTTCTTTCTTGGTGATTTGGAAAGTTGGTTTCCATTTGAGGCACAAATAGTTTTAAGTTTTGTTTTTCTACAAAGTACAAAACTGTTCTACGCAATTATTAACTACACTAGAGTGTCTTTTGCACCCTGGTGTAAAATATAGCACATCTTTCTTTACCCAAGATTTCTGTTAAAATTGTATAAGAAATTAACAGCTCACTTCTGAACTGTATTGCTGTTTTTTCTTTATGGGTTATTATAAGTTTTAGTATAGCATTTTGCAGCACTGTAATAGAAAGGCATGTTTGCTGTGTTTGTGGGCTGTAATTTGTACTGGGTGTAAAACATCGCGTGAAATCAAGTGCAGTGCTAGCTTCCATCGTTCTGGCGTTCTTGGCATGAATCCTTCAAGTAGTCTTACACTGTGATGCCAACCTGAGACTCAACAGTATGTGGGCTTAGAAGACATTATGTTGTAATCCTTTACAAGACATGGAGTTTCTTGGAGTTTTGAAATGTCTGGTGGTTCACTTTTCTCCCTCCTGCCTCCAACTCTCCACCCACTTCCCCACCCAGCAAGGATGGTTAGAAATACATTTATTCTAATTTTCTATCTAGTCAGACTGCTCTTCTAATAACAGATTCTTTTACAAGAGCTACCAGTGTAATTGTTTAGACGAGATACCAGCAAGTATTTCTTTATCTTAGGTATATGGTATATATTCCTCCTCTCTGCTGTTCTTCAACTGAAATTTCCTGGGCCTTGATTAACTTCTCAGTTCATTGACTTGTTGCTGTGTTTCCCCCTGACATGCATACTGTAGTGCAGGTTTTCTTCTTAGCTCAGGAATCCCTTAATACGATGCCAATTTTGTGTATTTTACCTCATATCTGACAGTCTCATGAAGAGCTGACCGTACTTGACAAAAAGCAGTTCAAACCACAAAAGTAGCTTTTGTTTACTAGTAATGAATATTCAGTTTGTAGAAACTTATGTATACAGTTTCTGACATACTCAAAGTAGACAAGTTTTTTATTTTAAAACTTGTAAAAACTGTTAGTTTTGCAGAAAATTCATTTTGTTTGTGATATTGTTCATGAATTTTGATTGAAAAGGGATTAAAGAGTATAATTTTCTATTAATTCTGAATACTTACTGGAATGACGAAACCTCTGTGCATTTGTTTCAGACACCAGTTGTCCCAACGCTGGATAAAGTGTTAGAAGCTCAACCTGAAAAGCGAGAGGCCATCTTGGATGAAATGAAACAGATTCTTACACCAATGGCACAAAAGTAAGGACAAACATTGATTTTTAAGGTGTGACAATCTATCATGAACCTTTTTTCTGTCATACAAACAGACAGTGATACTGATACTCTTTTAAGCTATAACTTTGATGTGTTGTGTAGTAACTACGGTTTTGTCTGAAGTGTCTTAGTGAATATCTTATCTTAGTTTTGAACTCCACTTCTATAAACTGAAGTGTCCCCTGCTATAAACTAAAGTGGTCCCAGTCAAATAATTGGTAGAAATACCACAGTCTGGTGTATCTCCATAACACATTATTGAATAAGCTTCTCGAGTGGTATATAGGAAAAAATATTTTGCTAGGTTTTAGAATTTGTAAGTTTTGGTAAAATTTTCCACATACTGTAAACGCTAAACATCTAATCCAGAACGACTATGTTTTTTCTGCCACACTGTCTAAATTTTTTTTTTTTTAAAACTAGAATTGAAATATTGCTAGCTTATGTTAAAACCATTGCTTGTGGGACAATTTTGCTTATTTTCCTCTTCCCAAATACAGAGAGGCCGTGATAAAGCACTCACTTGTACATAAAGTATTTTTGGACTTTTTCACTCACGCTCTTCCAAAACAAAGATCCGTAAGTATGTTTTTGGTTTTTTTCAGTGGAATGTTTTTAATCTTGTCTTGAAAGTGTTGTAAGGTAACTAGACAAAAATACACATCTTACGTATATAGTTTTACACATCTGGCAATTCTAGGTAGATTGTTGAGGAATAGTGTTGAATGGACATTTACAGTCACAGTGAACTTTCACATTAAAGCAGTAGTGTTTGTGTTTTTTGAATTAAAAAAAAAAAAACAACAAACAATCGACAACCTAATGGAACGATTTTGATGTTTTCTCTCTCCATGCTGAATGGCCCCGATAGCTGGAGAGTAATTAAAGCCAGGGACGCTGCTTCCACTAGTTTTAGCTTAGTTTAGTTTCCTATGCACTTCCAGCCTTTGTGTCCAAAAAAAATCTTGACCAAAATACAGTCAGATTGGGTCTGTCTGACAGCAGCCAAAACTTTTCTGCCTTCTCCCGAAGCAAGCATTGGCTTGTATCACTATGTCTGTATTAAATTCCAGTTTTAGTATTACCCCAGCCATTCTTGCAAAAACTGGGCCTAAATCCATCTACATGATGTGATATTGTATAAGATGGTATCCTGCTTGGCTTCACCTGTCTTCAAGCTCTGTCCATCAGCATCACTCTGGATCTGCAGTTCAGCACCACCTCACTCCAGGCCACGTGGAGCCTTCCAGACTTGCTGTCTTTTACCTTCTGCTGGACTGGACTCCTGAGCTCTTCTTCAGTACTATTAACAAACCCAAAGCTAAGGGTAGTAAGGTGGACTATTCGTTCCCTGTTCTGGGTCCAGGTCTTACCTAATTAAAGGTTCCTGTGCATGGTTCTGTGCTTTGTCAGAGAATGCATCTGGATTCACAGTGTTGTGTGAATTGGGGGACTAAAAGCATATCTCTTCCTCCTTGCTTGGCTTTTTGTGCAGACATAGTAGCATATGGATATTCTCTTTGGGGTTTGGAAACCCCTTCTGTAAATCCATTTCTGCCTGTGCATACAGCTAGTGACACCAGTCGTATTGTGACAGAGCAGTTTCTAAATAAATGGTAAAATGCTTGGAACCTTTGACGAGGGAGCAAGAAGGTGGTAGGGATAGAAAGGGAGATAGGTTGGACCTTCATGTCAAAGAAATTTATCTGATAATAACAGAAACAGTATCTAGAAATCTGGGAGGGGTTTGTTTGGTTTGGTTTTTCTTTTTTGACTGATGGTGTTATTTGTCAGATAGTCTTCATATGAAAGGAATGAGGTTCTGAAGCCAACTTCTGACTGAATCTTACGCCTGATTTATTACATCACCTAGTGCTTAAATGATCTTTTTCTTCTTCTTGCTTTCTGGGTTATACCCTGTATGTGTAAAAAATTGCATCACCTTCAAAGATTTTCTTCCTAAATGAATGGTTGTCTCTGCTAATTGTGGTCTCAGTTCGGAGCACCCTTCTTTCAATTGTCTGTAATAGGACAACTGACAAGCTTCAAAACAGGTCGAATTTCATAGGATGAATATGATGAACGTATGAATAGTTTTGAAGGGAGAAAGCTTATGTCATATACGGTCCTTTGAAGTCTTTTTGAGGCCGTTTTTCGTACGTCAGGGCAATAAGAGTGGTTCTGTAGAGCCAGTGATGCTGTCTGTGGAGTTGTGGGTGTACAAAAAAAAATCCTTTTATGCCTTTGCCCACCCACCTTGAGATTCCTCAGGCCTTTTCTTTCGCCTTCTTATTTTGTCATGTTTTGTTCCCCAGGAAATGATAGAAGCTATCAGAGAGGCTGTCATCTACCTGGCACACACTCACGATGGAGCCCGAGTAGCGATGCACTGCTTATGGCATGGTACTCCCAAGGTATCGTTTGGTTTCTGTGCACCCAGTCCTCTTTAATAGTAGTCTAGTCTCAGGCTGTGAATATGAGTTCTTACATGGGTCCTCCTGCCAGCATGCATTTTGATGCAGTTAAGTATTTGAGAACAAGGTTAAAAAGTGACCCCACGTCACCAATTTGCAAATATAAGGAGTAATTTTTTGTGAATCAAATGCTTTCATTAGAACTTTTATAGTGGGAGCGCCTGCTTTTATTTTTAGCAGAGTTCTTGGAAATGACTTGTGAAGATTATCAATTTTAAGATTATTGGCCATTCATTCATCCTGTAGATTTCTTAGTGCAGGTGAAATTATCAGCAGGGAGAGGACAGTAAAGAAGTCATAATGTGGAGTGATGGTTGACTTTGAAATGCCAAGACTTAGAAAATGTTATAGGAACTGTGGCTTAGTTTCTTCTGCTGATACAGTATCCTAAAATACTTTAGGTGTAATGTACACCACCATCGCTTGGAAATACTGTAACGCCTCCTATTATAAAAAAAACCACAAACAAACCCAGAAAACTTAAGAAAATAGTCTGCTTGTTAAAGACCCTAGAAAAAAATATTAATTTGCTGGGACCTAGGGCTAGTAATGCATCTAAAGAAGACTGAGCAATGATTTCAAGAGCCAAAAGTACAAACACTGTTGAAACTTTCCGCCAAAAAAATCTTGCTAGTAGAGGCGTTTTGCAACAGGCTAGAGTCCTTGCGTCTTTAAAGTTTCAGGTCCTGTTGAATATTTCTTTCCAAATGACCAGTTCAAGTGCATTCGTTTTTTGTAAGTAATAAGATACAGGTGAACATACGTAGTGATCTGTTTTTTGGTGGTTTTGGGGTTTTTTTTTTTTCAAGTTTATTTTGGCATCTCTGGTTCATGTGCTGGACTTGAAAATATATCACAAACCTCCTTGGGATCAAGTCTTTCACAGTTCAGGTTTAAGTTTTCACACTGCTTCCGGGTGTTGACTAATAGTACACATGTAAAACTTTACTAAGCAAATTGAGGTTATCTTTTAAAGGTGTAAATAACAATTTAGTTATTCAGAATCACTGGCATTATTGGCTCATTCGGGTTTCTTGTTTCCTTTTGGATAGGACAGAAAAGTCATCGTGAAAACTATGAAGACATATATTGAAAAAATAGCAACGGTGAGTGTTCATTTACCATTTATTTCATAGTCTCTGAATCAAGTGATTTGATAGAAGCTAATCTGAGTGTGCTTTGGTACTGGAAACAACTATGAGATCTTAATAAAACTAGGTTTAAGATTGTGGTGATTACTAGATAACATGAGATATATTGAACTTTGTGGAATATTTAGAGTTATGTTGAGAAGCTTCATTATGGGCACTACATCTAGTACTATCCTTTAAAATAGCTGAGTTAATTAAAAGTCCTACTTTTTTTTCTATGTCTTTTCTTTTTTTGAGCCCAACTTTATATTGCATCTTCATATGGCTCGGCTTGTTGGTCAATTCTCCTTGGTTGGGAGTAAAATAACACGTATACAGAAGAGGCACAAAAATTAAGATGTGTTGGGGATGTCACTGAAAAGGCCATTTGAATGTGCATATTTCTTATAAGATGCTCAAGAACTTTTTAAGTCAGGAAGCTTCAAAATGAGTTAATGCTGAAATGGCATACCGTGGGAAAAACCTGTACTTAATTTTTTTCTGAGTAACTTGTATGTTTGGAGACTGCAGCACCAGCAGAGTAGCAGTTGCACCAGGATAGTGTAGTGCTGGGCAAAACTGCAACTGTGGAGAAAAGCCTTTTAAACTTCTTCCTTTCCTGGTTACTGTATTGTTCTGTTTACTAGTAGTTGATATGGTCTCAATCAGTGGTCTCTGAACTTTTTTCATCGCGTGATCGTGAGCATGCATCCCCATTATATGTCTATTTATGTATAAATTATGTGCATCTACTGTTGTATACATTATAAACCACACAGAAATAGAATTTTTAAAGGGATGAGATAAATTTATGTACATCTTTAATGTACATTTATTTCACTGAATTTCACTGAATTTTCTAGAGTTGGAAGGGACCATAGAGATCATCTAGTCCAACTCCCCTGCTGAAGCAGGATTGCCTAGAGCTAGAGCATGTTACTCAGGACTGCATCCAGGCGGGTTTTGAAAATCTCCAAGGAAGGGGACTCCACACCCTCCCTGGGCAGCCTGTTCCAGGGCTCTGTCACCCTCACCGTGAAAAAGTTTCTCCTCATATTTGAGTGGAACCTCTTATGCTCCAACTTGTGCCTGTTGCCCCTCGTCCTCTCACTGGGAACCACTGAAAAGAGTCTGGCTCCCTCCTCCTTCAACCCTCCCTTGAGATACTTGTAGGCGTTGATAAGGTCTCCCCTCAGCCTTCTCTTCTCCAGACTAAAGAGTCCCAGCTCTCTCAGTCTCTCCTCATAAGGGAGATGCTCCAATCCTTGAATCATCTTTGTTGCCCTTCACTGGACTCTTTCTAGTAGTTCCCTGTCCCTCTTGAACTGGGGAGCCCAGAACTGGACGCAGTATTCCAGTTGTGGCCTCACCAGTGCAGAGTAGAGGGGGAGAATGACTTCCCTTGACCTGCTGGCTACACTCTTCCCTATACAACCCAAGATACCATTGGCCTTCCTGGCCGCAAGAGCACACTGTTTACTCATTGCCATTTTACTGTCCACCAGGACCCCTAGATCTTTCTCTTCAGTAGTTGCCTCTAGCGGGTCCACCCCTAACCTGTATTGGTGCCTGACATTCTTCTTCCCCAGGTGCAGGACCCTACACTTTTCCCTGTTGAACCTCATGAGGTTCTTCTTTGCCCAGCCCTCCAGCCTGTCCAAGTCTCGCTGGATGGCAGCACAGCCCTCCGGGGTGTCAGCCACTCCTCCCAGTTTGGTATCATCAGCAAACTTGCTGAGGATACACTCTGTCCCCTCGTCCAGGTCACTGATGAATATATTAAACAGCACGGGTCCAAGTATTGACCCCTGGGGGACTCCACTGGTTACAGGCTTCCAACTTGAACCTGCTCCATTAATCATTACCCTTTGAGTCCTGTCGCACAGCCAGTTCTCAATCCACCTCACTGTCCCCTCATCCAGCCCATACTACCTCAGTTTCCCAATGAGGATGTTATGGGAGACAGTGTCAAAAGCCTTGCTGAAGTCAAGGTAGATGACATCTGCTGCCCTCCCCTCATCCAACCAACCGGTTATGGCATCATAGAAGGCTATCAGATTGGTCATACATGATTTACCCTTGGTAAACCCGTGTTGCCCACTTCCAATAACCCCCCACTCTTCAACTTGTTTGGAGATGACATCTAGAATGAGTCTCTCCATTACCTTCCCAGGGACAGAAGTGAGACTAACTGGTCTGTAGTTCCCAGGGTCCTCCTCCTTGCCCTTTTTGAAGACTGGAGTGATGTTGGCCTTCCTCCAGTCCTCAGGCACCTCTCCTGTTCTCCACAACTTCTCAAAGATGATAGAGAGTGGCCCAGCGATAACGTCTGCCAATGGTACAAAAAATAGTTTCTTCCTGCACCACAGTGGATAGTCTTGTGCATCCCACTTTCAGTGTCACTGGTCTAAGAAGTGTTTTTTGCCATAATTTTCTAGTACCACAATAAAAGAGTTGTTAAAAATATTTAAAAAATAGTTTAATATATATGTTATATAGAAATATGAGACAGTGGGTACATAATAGCTAAAACAACACTGGAGCACTGAAGGTCTGGATTCAGTTTGATGTAGAGTCTTATGGACATACAAGTGAATTGGATTGTGCGCTTTTGAGTATGCTAGAGACTTGCTTTCCAACAATGCAGTAGAGACTGTATGGCTCATGGCGGAGACATGATCTCCAAAAATAATAGTATGTGATTTATCTCAGTTTTAAGCAAATCAACCGTAGAAATAAAGTCTGCATGTAATGTTCCTGCAAAGCAAATCCTATGGTTTCACATAATAATTGAACAATAGGATTAGCTTAATAGCTTGGATGTGATAAAGCAGTGTATCAATTTACAATGGCAGATCAACTTAATCTACCTTTGTTCTTAACAACATGCTTCTCTTAACAATCTGCTTTCAGAAGGAGCCTAAATGTTTGGCTTATCTCATTCTATGACAGTAGACAGAATTTGCTGTGGTTCATACTGTGTCATGTTTGAGACAAACTCAGAAATGTTGATTCTAAGTCAGTATATTGACTGCATGTGGTGTCTGATGTCTCGTCTTTGCAGGGTGAATTTTCTCATCTGGTCTTGCTTGCAGCATTTGATTGCATTGATGACACTAAACTTGTGAAACAGTTAATTATATCTGTAAGTAATCGAATTTTTCCTATAATAGTGTACTGCTGGTAGTGTGTTTGTCAGTGTAGAGGATGATGAGAGTAGGAATCCATCCCCTTTTTTCAGACCATTTAATTCCTTTCCACCTTTTCTGTTTCATTATATTTGTGTATCATGATTGTTTTTTTTTTTCATAGAAGACCTCTGCACTTTTCTATGTTCTCTTTAGATATTTATTTGAATTAATTTTTAAGCTAGATTCAGTGCTTGCTGCAAATTGCCCTTTTTGTACATGTTCATTCTGGCTAGTGGATGACTGGAATCTCTTTAACGTCAAGTTCTTTGTCAAAGATGTTTGAGCTCTGCTGGTATTTCAAGCGATTAAATTGGTGAAAAACTTCAGAATGAGGATGTCACCTTATCTGTTTCACAAGCAAACTTCAACAATGTCTTTATTGTGCAAATTTATTATTGTAAAAAAGGTTCTTTAGCACATTCAGCTATTTTCTTTTGCAGAAGTAGCATCTTGGAAAGTGATACTTCAAGATTAACTAAAGTAAACTTTCAGGAACGTAGCAACACGCCTGACTATAGTATACTGTGACTTCAAACAGGAAGAAATACTTGGAGACTTTTGTTTGGATGCTGAAACCATTAATTTGCATTAATTCTCAAAACTTGACATTTACTATGTTGGTAGTTAAATGACAGCTAATATTCTGGATAAAATTCATGTAATACCTTTATATTGCTTCCAAAATGGATGAAGATAAAAGTCTGAAGCATGGGAGGACTCTAGCTGTTTTGCTTCACCTGCATGAAATTGCAGAATGAACAGTAAGGATACTATGATCTAGTCTACGTGGAATGTCCCATTTCCCCACTTTGCTTCCAAAAATTATTTAATGGGGTTTCATGAAGTGGTTATACTTAAGGTTATTTTTACATGTGAATTTTGTCACTTCTAAGATGTTTTAATATGTAAATTACCAGGAATTTTATGTTTTCACACTGATAAAAGAGACTTCTCATGGACTGTCGTTGCTGTTCAGGAATTTACATGCACTCCCCTGAAAGTTAGCATGGTGTCATTGATTACTCTTAGGTGATGTGGTAGGTCATCCTTTGTATGTCTGCTCTGCTAAGGTTATGACTTCTACTGAGATAGTATGTCACACGCCGTACAAATGCAAGGATATGTGTTGTCCTTTGTACTTGAATGTATCAGTGAGAAAAAATCCTGTCCTCTTGTAGTATTTTCTAATCAGTGTCACTGACACATCTGATGAAAGCATTTTAAACTCTTTTTTTAATTTCTTTTACTTCTCCCAACTTTTATTCTGATTACAGGGTTTTTTTTTATTTAATTTCACCAGCAGATATAAATTTTATTCATAGTATGTAGTTTTCCTTTCCTAAAATTTGCATTTGAAAGGTAATCAGTAATTACTGATGGCTTAAAACTATTATTTCATTAATGTTTTGTTGTTGTTTGTTTCTTTTACAGGAAATAAATGCTTCTTTGCCCAATATAATAAACAACAAATATGGAAAGAAGGTCTTGTTGTACTTGCTAAGTCCAAGAGACCCTGCACATTTTGTTCCAGAAATCATCACACTTCTGCAACAGGGAGATGGAAATGCCTATAGGTAACTCAGATAGGAAGGTTGTTTTCCCCTGAGTTCATGCAACTTTCTGTCATGATAGATAATATATTATGAAGAAAAGCTGAAATTAAATCAAAGTAATGTAAATATATATAAATCATATATAAGTATTATTACATATGTTCATCTGTAGTCCTTATTATTGCATCTTTGGGTTAATGGTCGTGTGTAAGGATTGGTGACCAGCAATTAATGGTCATGTGTTATGATTGGTGATCAACAGTTAATCCCCTTTGTAAGTGGCAAGAATTGTGATGTGTTCTTTGTTTAAACTCGTATATCAAATTTGGCGTAGCAGAAAATTTTTAAATTGCATTACTGGTGTTTTGAATTGCATAAAAGTATGTCTCAGAATCTAGCAATAAAAATGGAAATTGTTAGTTTGAATTCAGTCTCTGGTACTGACATTGATGCTTACAAGCTTTTGAAGAAGGAGCAGTTTTAGATGATTAGCGAACTGTTTAAGAAACACATCTCAGTAATTGAGATAACAGAATGAATACAAAATAAACAGAGGCTAAATCATTGTTAAGAAACTGATGTTTGCTGGCAGTCAGCTTTAAGCACTATACACTTCCTCACTCGGTGTGTTCTTAAAATGTGTGTGCAACGTGAGTTTAATTGTATGTGAAACAGAACGAAGAATAATGCATTATTTTGATCTTCCAATAAGTTATAGCTGCATCAGTAAGTTACAGTTGTCTGTTCTGAATTTCTTGTTGATGTGCATATAGAGCAAGTCTTCTACAGTAACGTGCTGTCTCTTTCATCAGTAAGAAGAATACCGAGCTTCGCCGCCGTGAACTCCTGGAAGCCATTTCCTCACCTTTGCTAGAATATTTGCAAGAACACACCCAAGAAGTAGTTGTAGACAAAGCTACCTTTGTCTTGGTTGCTGACATCTTAAGAACAGCTCTTGGTGACATCCAGCCTGCGCTAGATGCAATTGCTAATTTAGCAGCAGAAGAGCTGGTTCCAGGCGGCCGTGATGGGCAGGTAATGTAGCAGAGGACAAGGTGCTGAGACCTTGCAAAGCATTTACTTATTTTGTATTACTAAATTGAAGTCTGCTCAGTTTTCCCTTTACGTCAGACATTAACGTACTGCCTCGATAGCACTCATACATTAGACCTGTTCTCGTGTGTCCTGACATTTTCCTTTCATTGTTTATTATTGTTGCATTTGGAGTAATGAAGGCTTGATTCAGCATTTTGTTTGAGTTGTATGGGAAGGTACTTCTTGATCTCGAATCTTCAGAACTGCTTTGAAGACTTTGCTGGGGGGTAGTTGACAGTCATGTTGCAGACTCTCTTAGAATGTTATCGCTATGCACTCAAGCAGTTAGTAAATTTTTATAGTTCATGTTACTGTTTATACTGAGAATAATAGGGTCTTTTAGCTTTCAGGTATGCATATCTCCATGCAGGGAAAAAGCTCTTAGATAACAGCTGTTTGTTTTTACAGTAATAGCTGTTTGTCTTTACATTATGACCTTCTCTTCAAAGTGTGCCCCTCCCCTGTTTTTTGAGTTAAGCTCAGTCAGATGTGCCTGTAGACTAGAAAATGCAAAATGTTGTGTACACTATATTTAAGATAGATGCCTTCCAGATTTCTGTGGTTGTGCTGAATTTGGTCTGCCTTTCCCTTTCTTTAGGATGGGTATTTTATAGAATTTTATGAGAAGTACTCAAGTTTTCTGTGAACCATACTGTAGTGAATTTTCAAGTCTGTGAAAAATGTAGGAAGTCTGGAAGTTCTTGTAGAGGCAGCCAGACCAAGATATTCTGCTTAGTAAGCATGAAGGCCTTGGGGACGGATGGATGAAATATTGATTGGTATGGTTTATATTACTGAAAGTCAGATGGTGCGAAGGTGGCAAAAAATAAACTGGTCGGTTTGATGCAGGTATCTAAATACTTATCTAAACTTGTTGATATTTGCATAGGTGGTGACTAAATGGATCAGTGTGATGTGGTGTCCAAGGGCAGAAAGGATAACTCAAGAAGGAATATTTATGGGCAGAAACGTAACTGCATTTTGAAACGTCATCATTAAATAATTTTGTTTTGTTTTGTTTTTTCCCCTTAAAGCTTCACATTGCAGAGCATCCAGCAGGCCATCTAGTTTTGAAATGGTTAATAGAGCAAGATGAAAAAATGAGAGAGAGTGGAAAAGAAGGTATGTTGGAAATTCAGCTTTATTTGATCAAATTATGACTTCAGAGTAATTGGTTCTCCGACCTAAAATAAGATTGCTGCATTTGTTTCTTTGAATATACTGATATACAGAAAATTTAACATATCATCTTAGATTATTGTTTCTATCTTTTTTGTTGCTGTGAGTTGTTGTATGAACAGAATGCCAAAGATACGCTTTTTCTGCAAAACAAGAGCTGATCTGTTTTGTTTCTCAGGGGTTTACTGTATATGTGGGACGGGGTTCATTTCTGTGCTTAAAATGTCTTGATAGCTTTGCTGAATTACATAGCAATTTAAAGGATAATAAATGAAAAGGTAAAGTCTTTCTAACAGAAAGACTTGTTTCATTAGTGCTTGTAAGCCAAACTCTGATCTTTACTGTGTTCATTAGTGCTGCTGGGTTAATGCTTTATAACTGTTATTACAATAATTCATGCACAAAAATAGGACATTTTGCTATTTTATATCCCAGAAGGCAGAGATTGGGCACAGATGTTCTCATCTTAATTTAGCTTTTCAACTTATTTTATTACATAACTGTAAAATCTTGTTGTGTGAATCACCATATCCTAATAGAGATTACTTTTTCTCATACAAAAACCTCAAAAAATGAAAGGAGCTGGGGGTGGCATAGTATAATCTGGAGGGAATTTATCTGTCTGTAGGAGGCCTTTTTCTTTGTAGAAATACCAGACCTTGTTGAAGTTGCAGTTGTTTTTTTTTTAATTTATTTTCTTCTTAATACATTCGGATATCCACTGTTTCCTTGACAAATAAGAGTTAGTTTGGCTTTATTAAATGTTTCTGAAAGGAGGCTGTTTTGCCATTTCTCAAGGGAATGATTAAAAATGTGCAATGGGGAAGTTTTATATGAGTGTCTTTGAGACGCTAGCCTGAGATGGTGATAGTTATCTGGATTAATTTCTGCTGATGTTGTGCAAATCACATTATGAACACAAGCTGTTCTCTTTGGTTTCTTTGTTTTCCTCTGAAGAGTGCACCATTCAGAATTGTTGCTCTGAGTTAATGGAATTTACATTAAAAAACAACTACATTATTATCACATAGGGAACAAGTTGAGTAAAAACTGACCTGTTATTCAGATGGAATTCTGATCTAAACTGACAGTGAAAAATAGCTTTGGAGTTCGGAGGTTGGAGTTTGTTTGGATTAGGGTTTTTGGGATTAGATTCTGGGTTGCTTACTGGTAAATTTGCTGAACGTGGAAGTTGTAAGAGCAGTTTTCCTGAAGTTCAGTTCTTCAAATTTAGCTGGGACAAATTTAGCCTAGGTTCTTTCTTTTGCATATGCCATGGTGTAATCACTCTGCAAGTCACCTTAAGCTTTCAAAGGTAATGAAGAACTAGAGCCCTGTAGCATCAGTACAGCTGAAAGACTCCTCGTGGTTTTCATGCACCAATTAAGGGATTAGCTCTGAAGTTGTAAGTAACTTCGTCCGTGCAAATTCTGTTTCTTCAGTTGTAGTCAGATGTTTAAAACACTTTTCAGCAGAAGTGTGTATGTTTTAGTACATTCATGTAATTATCTTGTGTTGGTTCTTACCAAGTTCTTTCTTTGAAATGGATGCCTTCTTTAAGACATGAACAGATTTTGACGCCCTTTTAAAAAAGGAGCAGCAAGTTTGCCTGCTTTATACTAGTAAACGGTCACACAGTGCTGCTGTTGCCTAACTAATTTTAAGCAATATGTGGAAGCAGTCAGACATCTGTAAAGGTATTCATTGCATAGAATAGTCAATTATTTTGTGAGAGCAAAACTTTGTGAATATTTGGTGGCTAACAACTATTTGATTAAATCTCAACTGCAGAAAACTTTTAACAGGCTTTTTTGTATAAAGATACTGTTGAATGTTTTTCTTCTCCCTACCCCTTTCCTGCATTTTACAGTTTGCTTTGGAAGAACATTGGTGGAACGAGTTGGTATTGAGAATCTGAAGACCTGGGCAGAAGTAAATCGAGGTGCCATTATTCTTTGTTGGTATGTAAGGCACATGGCTATTTCTCATTAGGTTCAGTAATTTATTGAACAGCTAAGAAAACATCAGTCGAAATTTCTATCAGCAAAATGCCATTTTCTGCTTAGTATGTACTGTCTTTCATGCCACTGGTAAGTCTGCGATGGAAGAGGGTACTGGAAAAATTCAAACCAGTGTTTTCATAGGTTGTTTCTCGAGCTTAGGCTTTTGCAGTGCTAGAAAGTAGCTCAATGCTGGAAAATCTTAAGATTAAAAATCAAATTTATATTTGACATTGTGTCGACCATGTCTTGTTTTACAAGCACAAAATTCTCAAAAGAGATCTCCACAAATAACTACATTAAAATAATTAACTCTGAAATACCTGTGACTGGTGGCGGCACACAAGAACCCAGATATTGGGGTTTTTTTGTAGCTTACTGCTTTTTGTTGCTGCCTTAATTATGGAGCTTAAGGATGTCTCATACTAAAATAGAAAAGTATTTGCAATAGACCATACTAAATAAGAGACCATGCAAAGGCTTATGATGAGCCAACTGGCTCGCAACTTTGAAGCCGTGAACTGTGCAACTAGTGAGAACAAAAAGACCCCACAGGAATCAGACTACTTTGTAACTACCTGTCAGTGTCAGGTGACAGGAACCCAAGTTTTTATATTCAGCCCGCAGTGTGTGGTCTGTGTTCTGGAATTGCTGCGTCAGCATTGCACTCCTGGCTCCTCATAAAGACTTGCATGGAGCCAAAATAAGCAAATAATTTAAACAACATGATTCTGAAAAGTAAAAGCCTCTTCTCCCTTCTTTCCGCCCTGCTTCTCCATCTTCTAAGGTTACTCCTTGCTGTTTGCATTCCATCTCTGCTTTTTATGACATTTAGAGTGACATTCTTGCTCTTTTGCAAAGTGAATCAAAAGCTGTTTTTGCTAATAAGAGTTCTAATCTGAGTTTAATTCTAACTTTGTTTAGTCATTGTCATTCAGAGCACTAGTGAGAAGAATGGGTAGTAGAAGAAAAATTGCAATCCATTACAAAAAACTGTTTGTGCAACATCATAATAGTCATATGGAACTGGCTGTTAAGATTGTTCTGCTGCTAAAATGATAGCACTTTCTTTGCTTCTCATAACAAGCCTTCAGAATTCAATAAATGCTTCTAGTGCCTTTAAGTTATCTGATCCTGTGCACAGATGTTCAGTAGAGATTTGTTACAAAGGCTTGTTCATTGACAGTATATTAATGCTTGGACTTTTTTCCATAACTCAAGCCTGAGATTCATTTAACATGTGGTGTTGCTGGTTTATGTACTATGCTATTTGGAGTGTCCAGATTAAGTTGCAAAATAAATCAGCGTGGACTTTTTTCCATGTAAAAGACTTTCATAATGGTTTGGCTATCACTGTGACAGCAGCTCCGTAGTAGGTTTTGAAGACTTACAGGAAAAACAGGAAACTAGTAATTGCTTGTTAGTAAAAACAAGCACTGGAGCACTCTTTGAGGAATGTCAGTCTTGTCTCCCAGATTCAGTTGAATGTTTTTCATCAATACTGAAACTCATCAACAGGAAAGAGAGATAAAAGTATGGAGAGGAGTATGTGTTTGTTTGCCGTAATTTTGTTTTTAGGGTTTTTTTAAAGTTTAATTAAATCTGAATCCTTAGTAGTTTGAACTTCTCTTGATGACTCTTTAGTCATGACGCCCTTTTGTTTAGGCAGCTGAGAACACACAGAATATAACCAGCTGCTTTTGTTCCATTTCATGTGACACCTGCTTACCTCAGTAGCACATAGTAATTAATCTCATCTTTGTTTAACTGCGTGCATTGAAGTCGAAAGGTTACCTAAATCATACAGTAATGATAAATTTAATTTAGTCTGGTATAGATAATAATTGCAATATTTTTTACATAAAATAACTTGAAAAAAATATTCATATACTTCTTTTGTCTTAAAGGAGCTCAGATCCCTCAGACAGAGGTATTTTTCAGATGCTACCAGTTCTCACTGAATTTATGATTGATTTTATATTATTGTTGGCTTTTGGAAGCCATGCGTCACTTACATGGCAGATCTGAAACTCAGAATTACCCAGTCAGTCCATTTGAAGATTTTTTTGCTTTCTAGTAATTTAACCTTGTTTGCCAGTTATGAGCAGTTTTTTAGTTTAATGCTGGATTTTTTAGTTATCTGGTATCCTCTGCACCCTCTGCTTTCATTACCCTACTTGCTTTTAATTTGATTTTTATAAAAAGACTGCGGCCTTGCTATGACCTAGTACAATTGTGAAGAGTCCTAAGGTAATGACAGGGCTCTTTGCAGACATTAGAAGCCAGCTTAGTGTAAATAAAGCGTTTTAAGTACTTGAATGTCATCGATGCTGTTCTATTTATGTTTCTGCATCTGACTCATCCATGGTATTTTTTATTTTTTTTTAAACTGTCAAAGATGTGTTACATCAGGGTAGAAAATGGATAAAAACATACTTCACCAAATGACTTATGACTGCCATATGTCATTTCTGTAACCTGTAAAGTTTTATTTTATATCAACAAAATACATAGGTGACTGCTTACCAGATCTTAGAAGAACTTTCAAAGTAATAATTTAAAAAAACTACCACAGTTCAAACCTATGTTGGTCTTTTGGCTGTATTATCAGACATGTAGATACTCTGTAGTAAGAACATAGGGTCTCAAAGTACCTGTGAATACTGAGAATTTGAAAGCAGTTTTACATGCATAGCAGTTGGCAGATGAAATTCGCTTTTAGAAATAAATAAAATGCAGCCCAGAGGGGCTTCTTGTCCCTGGTGGTGAACCATGTGAATCTCTCCATGTTAAATACCAATGTGTTCAGCACATCCTTTGTTAGTACTCTTGACTTTTTTGCTGTTTTCAGGGGTACACGACTCACAGAAAAGCTGAAAAAGTGTCATCCCTCACCTTTGTTAATTCTGTTTTAAAGAAGGCTTCTTGATTAAACAGCGATGTCTTAGCTGAAAGTGTAACAGAAATTGCTGCTAGAAGTATGTTGGTCATAATCATAGAAATCTCAGAAGAAAGTAGGTGAAAATAGTGGTGTTGTCAGACAGATGGGCATCCCATGTTTTAATGCATCCATTTGCCATCTTGCATGGGATTTGGAGTCCTAAGGAGACAAATTTAAATCTCACCATAAGCTACATTAATTCCTTCTTCTGTCTTACTCAGTTCAGCTTGCTATGTCTAATTGTTGTTTTAAAAGTAAACAAGAAACAACCTTTTAGGAAGCTGCAAATTTGGAAGCCGTTTGGAACAACTCAAGACTTATAGATGACATACAGCATCATGCAGCCTGCTTGGTACCAGTACATGGGTGTTAAAATTTGTTTCTAGTCTTAGTTTCTTATGCCAGTGCCGCTTGTAATTCTCTTCTGAATTGCATAGATTGGCTTGTAGAAGACATGAAGTTTTTTAGGCAGTCTTCACTCATCCGTTTGGAGTAGCAAATTAGGTGTGCCATTACGCCTAGTGCTTTTGTGTTATAATGCAAGAACATTTCACTATTACCCAAAGGATGGGGAGGAGAACAATCACTGCCTAGGTTGATCTGGACAGTGCAGAAGCTTTTTCTTCCTGGTAGTATTTTACAGCTTATGATGAATTAATTGCCTTGTTTCTGGGGAAGAAAAGTTATCTGGGAAAGCTGTTCGGTTTTCCAAAAGTAATATCTAAAAAATAACAGAGCTAGTAAGTCTCTGTAATCCATGGTAAACGAAGCATAGAAGCACAGTAGTGAAAGTACTTCACGTGCATTAGAGGTACTTAACTGCATCCAGTTTTAGGACCCCCATTACAAGAAAGGTATTGACAACTGGAGCGAGTTCAATGGAGGGTCACCTGCATAGCCATGGGCTGGATCCCGTGCTGTGGGACTGGGGCTGGTTCAGCTGGGAGAGGGGGTGGCTTTAGAGGCACTCAACATCACTGCTGGCACCAGAGAGGATGGAGGAGCACTGAGCTGCTCACAGCAGTGCCTGTGCAGTGGGAGGCCGAGAGGCAGCAGCACCAGCTGAAACATGAGAGGTTCAGTCTGGAGGTAAGGAGAAGCCTTTGGCCCATGAGGACAGCCCAGCAGTAGGGACAGGGCCTAGGGAGGTTGGTCTGTCTCCTGCATTCTGGGATTTCAAGCCTGGACTGGGTGAAGAAGCCCTGAGCAGTCTGGTCTGACCCGGTGTTTGAACCTGCTTTGAATAGGGATCTGCAGTTCCTTCAGGTCTGATTTATCATCTGTTGGTGGTGTTCTTGCTTGGTGTTTCATGCTGTCTGGAAAGTTTTATGTCTGTTTCTAATGGGAGGTGAAAAGGACAGCATATATTCTTCCTAAATAGTTATTCTTTCCTTACATGGACAGCTGCTTTTCCTATGACCTACTTGCTGACCTCTTAAGTCCTTGTTTTTTTTTTCCTGTTTCTTGTAGCCTTCTCCGGAGCACCGATCAAAAAGTGGCAAATACAGTCAAAAAAGGACTGAAAAAGCTTGTCCCAAAGTTAAAGCTGAATAAAAATGTAAAAGGAATAGAAGCATTACTGGAGAAATTGACTTCCTAGTGTAAATGAAGCTAAAAAGACAATTTACATCAATGCAACCAAGAGAGTTGGTAAGATTTTATACCGTGGTTGTTTTAAGCAGCAGCATATAGTTTGTAAATTAAATAATTTCTAAAACAACTCTTCTGTTGTACTCCTTCTGTTGTGTGCAGTACATGGTTGTTCTTAGAGACTGAAATATCAAGAAGATTTAAGAGATAGTAGAAGCTTCTGAACGTGTAATCAAGAAGTTAAATCTTTCCTGATAACTTGCACAAAAATGATTTGAGTCTTGTTAAAATTTGTGTGTATGTTGTCATAGTTACCATAGAAACAGAAGCATCTGTTCTGGAGATATTCTTATGTACTGGGTAAATACATTTGTTCTTAATCCCCTTCCCTCTTCCTTTCCTCAAAAAAACAAAGCGGAAAAACAACTCAAGTCCCATTCTTACCCTGTGAAGGAGTGTTGAGGGCTCTCATCTTTCAGGAACTAACAAGAATAGACTGAAAATAGTGTCTAACTTTTTTCAAAGAAGGCCAGTGCAACATACTGAGCCAGTTCTCATATTCCCTTACTACCTTTTCCCACAAAACATGTTTTATCAGGAATGCCTATAAATCAATACATTTTTAAAATGAGAAGTCCCAGTATTTTTTTTTGCCCCCCAAGTATCTTGTTTGCACCTGTTTTACAAACAGAGAAAAACTTCTTGATGACCTCTTAGATGAATACTTCTAGCACCTGTTAATATACACCTGTATACCCAGAGCTCCTGCCAGCACCCTCCAATGTGATTTTTGTGACTGTCCCACTATCCTAATAAAAGACGTAATCCATGTAGACGCACTCTAGTTAGCACAGACTAACAAACTACAGAAATGACAGGCAGAAGCAGCTGCAGGGAGGACCGGGCAAATTAGAGAATCTGTAAGATTTTTATATTTTGTAATGCATAAGTACACTTGCAAGACACCTTCTTAATGAAAGAGCATAAAAATCCAACAATTGGAACTATATTCTATGACAGCAGATGCCAAGATGACTAGACCCACTTCAACTAGTATGGCCCTCAACAAAACTTTAAATACATGACTGTTGCAAGAGAAAATCACAATGGTATATAATGTTAAATTGAGCATATGTAAGGAATTACTGCTGATAACCAAGCCTGAATTCACCTGGCATATTTTCCAGTTTTTCAGCCATCAGTGGCTTTCCTTTCCCTCAGTCACTCCTCCTAGTACAGCTCCCAAATGATACTCTACTTGTTACTTCGGATACTACAGCAAATTGGGTTAGGGCCTCTGCATACACTTAAGATAAAAAATCACATCAAGTAAAGCTTGCACTGCTGAAATTTGCAGCTACACAGACTGGAGAAAAGGTGGAGCACAGAGTACGATGGATTTAGATGTCTTAAATAGTGATCCTTCCCCATAGTGCCTGTTCCTCTTTACTAGGTGGTTAATACAATAGCATCTACCATTTACACGCCTTGAAAAAGTCCAGGGTCTCAAAGCAAGACAGAGAAAACAAAATAAGGGGCTCTAAACAAAACCAAAAAATTATTGCCAGTGAAAGTAAGTCCCACTTACAGAATGGAGCATGTAAGGAAGTGACTTGATCCAAGAGCTTTAAACCCCAAACAGAAAACAGGAGAAAAGTGCTGAAAGTACTCCACATTATGGTTAGAGTAAATGAACTTTTGCATTTTCATAAAGCAGCTGAGGAATGCTGAGCACACTAGTGAGGCAAAAGGGATTGGTTTTGACAACAATTTGAACTTGATAATGTGAACTTTCAAATGGACACTACAGATTTTTTTCCAAGAAGTCAGAAGGAAATGTGTCTTGATTAATGCAATGAGCACTTAAATGAATCTGCTTTGAAGATGTAAGAAATAGCACACACACACACACACACCGCTTTTAATATTTGTTTAGTACCCTTTTTAATTTTTTTAGACATACCACAGGAACAGTGAGAACACTTACCTAGAAACCCTTAAATGCCAAGTGGTGTGCATACCTGGATACAGCCTTGTGTCCATTCTGACAAGTCATCTAGACAAGATGGACAGGAGTAAGAAAGAAAATCTCACTATTTATTTACTATGTCGCTTATGTCTCATTTATTATCTCGATTATTTGAATATATCACTGTTACTTATTATCACAGTCTGCCTGCACATTCTCCCTTCTTTCCAGCTACTTCAATCATTTTGCATTTTCTGCTGACCCTTCTTTGTTCTCAGTTCTGCGCTAAGAAACAAATTCAAGTCACTGTGTACATTTTCTGCTTTTGAACACAAGCTAAGTTGGTAGAGTCAGTGGGAAAGTGAAACAGTGCTTGTTCTTGGTAGCTCTTGCTGCCAGCAGTAGAGGGGAAAGCTGGTCCTTTTGTGCCTCAAACCAAGAGGTATTAAGTTCTATCCCTGGTAGAAAAACGGTGACCTCTTAGCACAACTTTAACTGTAGCGTTTCTAAAATTGTGGTAAGGAAAATTAGTAGTCAGTCGCTCCAAATTACTACACATAATTTAAAAGAAATAATATAGACAGTCTCAACAATGCAAATAAACTGACTGGTAGACATTCAGTTAAAGCAACCAGAATTAAAGCACTCAGTCAAAGCATCAAATGAGATTCATGTAAGCAGACATTCTTACACAGCTTTTTGCTATTTAGTTTATTAATATCTATTTTTAGCTATGACTTACTTTCACTGCCTCCTTTAATTTTCTTGATTGGAAATATGTCTTTGCCAGATTCTAAGCATTAGCTTATTCCCCTCAATAACCTGAAAACTGAGAAGGGCTGTATCAGATACTTTTTTCCTTCCACTGTTTTACTCTACCACTAATTATTCAGTCACAAATCTCTTGCATATTTTATTCAGTCTGGGGTTTTTGGCAGTAACTGAAACTTCTTTAGAAACAGTTCACTACAGTTTAAATTCATTATCGGTTGCTAATTAAAATGATCTGTTTTATTGTCACAAAAGAAAATCCTGTTACAGAAACTAATGAGCTGCAACCTTCAGTAACTGAGAGGATGTGTTTACAAGCATGAACACTTAATGCCAGTGCCAATCAGGTCTAATTGGGATTAACCTTTAAGTATTTACTATTCCTCACAAGCCTAGGTGGAATTAGAGGGAAGCACAGTCAGCAAAGTATCAGTAAATCAACAGATAGTGTTAGAAACACTTTAACTATAACATTCACCTACTGGTTAAATTAACCTAAGGAAAATATGAATTACAATTGGGTTGATAATTAGTTTTTAAAATTTGTCTATTCAGCTATCTTTTCTCTTTTTTAATACTAAGAAATGTTCCCCCTTGACAGGACCACTGAAAAGCAAGAGATTATTTATTAAGATGAAACAATTTATTCATTACTTTGAATAAACTATTTGTACTTAAATGTAGAAGTCTCGTGACTTGTGTTAACTTAAAAATTTACAAGTCTTACAAAGAGCGGCTGAGGGAACTGGGATTGTTCAGCCTGGAGAAAAGCAGGCTCAAGGGGAGACCTTATTGCTCTCTACAACTACCTGAAAGGAGGGTCTGGAGAGGCGGGGGGCGGTCTCTTCTCCCAAGTCTCAGGCAATAGGACAAGAGGAAAAGGCCTCAGGTTGTGCCAGGGGAGGTTTAGATTGAATATTAGGAAGAATTTTTACACTGAAAGGGTTATTAAGCATTGAAACAGGCTGCCCAGGGAAGGGGTTGAGGCACCATCCCTGGTGGTATTTAAAAAACGTGTAGATACAGTGCTGAGAGATGTGGTTGAGTGATAGTTTTTGTCAGTGTCAGGTTGGTGATTGGACTAGATGGTCTGAAAGGTCCTTCCAGCCTGGTCCTTCCAGCCAGCCTAGGCAATTCTGTGATTCTATATGCATCTAGAAAATGTACTCAACGATTCCCGAACCGTATGCACAGAGGTGCTCCCTAGACCCAGAGTATTTTACCTCATGCTAAGCAAGCAAGTCTGAGTCTCAAACTGGGTAATCTGATTTTCATGTGTGCTGAGCACTGCAGTTCCCGATGGACTCTAGTAGTAGTTGTGGATCATCATGACCTCTGACAATAAAGTCAGTAGTTTAGGAAATTGATTTGAAGTATGTAAAATAGGGAAACCTAACACTGGCAACTTCCAATTAGTTGCACAGTACTTTATGTAGAGGAAGCTGTATCTTAGGAGAAATAATGGCTAACTGCTATTAAAAATGGAGCTATGTCCTATCAGGCTAAGCAACAGAAAACGAGTAACTCCTACAGTTGCATATCTAATTAATTTGCTCCTTACTTTGGATCAGTCCATCAGCATGGTATTAAACACCACCACAGTGCACTTTACCCAGAAAGTTTGGGGTTTTGTTTTTTTTTTTATTTTGCTTAAAATGAGAAAATAAAATATTGGCTTCATTTTTCTAGATCAAAATAGGGTGCAGCAGAAATCAATAGGCCATTTATTTGATACCATGCAGAAGTAAATTCATCCTCCCCCCTTACAAGGAAGACACCAAAAAAAAACCAAACCCAAATCCTTCTGGTTTATTAGAACATAAAAGTCTGTACCTTTCGGAAGACTTAAGAAAAACAAAACCAAATTGATCCATTGAAATAGTAGTTTCTGCTCCCAGTGAGTGGTTAGATGAAGAAGATTGGGTGCCACAACACCAGCTATTGAGTCATCTTCACAGCATGGGGATAGCACCAGTTTTCATGGCAGTCAAAATCATTCTTATGGTTGAAATGCTTTGGGACACTGCTTTACAAATTGGTGCCACTGGTTTTTCCACTTGAATATTTTTCCTGTATTTTTCTCTGTTTATCTGAAGAGGTAAAATATTTAGAGTCTGTTTCAAATTCCAAGTCTTTTGATAGTGGTCAGCGAGAAGAACAGGCAGTACCAATTTACAGACACATTTGAGAAATGTCTGAATGATTTCTCTTCAAAAGAATCAAAAATGGTTGAACTTGAAATTTTACACGTCAAATTTCAAGGTATTTTATTAGCCAAGGCCTGATCATGAGGGAGCTGTGGGGTCTGCCTTCCAGAATTGGTGCTGCTCACCAGTCTCCGTGCAGCTCTGGTGGTCTCCCTTTAAAATGTCCTCATCAGTGACAGACACCAAACATAATGCTGTATTCCTGATTTTGCACAGCATGATGCCTAAGTTGGAGGACTTGTGCTTTCACAGATGATGGTCCAGCTTTGCACTCTCTGAGCATTTGCCCCATTAGTTTGCTGCTTGGGTGTTAGGAAGAGCGCCTTGGAACCAGCCCTTGAGATGAAGAGAGTTACTGGCAGAGCAAATGGAATAAGCACCCTAACACTGCATCTCAAATCACCTGTTTTCTTCTGCTTCGGGTGCACTTTGAGTGTCTGCCGCTGGTTGTGCTTTTCCTTTAATCTTGGTATGGTGCACTAAGGTGGAAAATTTGTGCACGCGTTGTCAGGCAGTGTGACGCTGCTCAGACGGCAGCTGCTGCAACGTGTGGACCTTGCTTTCTAACAAGTAACTTACACCAGGTCACAAGGCCCAGCACGATTTTTTTTTTATTGCTGCTGTTATTAACTGTTTTCAAGTGTAAAGGATTTTTTTCATGAAAATGAAACGAGATAAGCAACGTAAGTTTCATTGAAGCAAACTTATTTTTAGATTATTTTTAAAATAATAATAGAAATATAATAATAGAGACTAAAGCCCATCTTTGCAAGGGGAAAGGATTGTGTTAGAACTGGACTGACCGCTGTTTTACTCAGGATTCTGCATAATTGACCATGAACATGAACAGAAACTGTACTTTTACATGAAAATTTGTTTTCAAAGAGGTGTGCAAGGTGCTTTAGGGTAACGCACTAACAGTGAATCCAGCATTGGCAATATTGATTGGCAATATCATTGAGCGATATGACAGAAAGTGGATCTTAACTTGTTCGGAAGGTGAATTTTGTGGTAGGATTTCAATAAAGAGCGGAGGTGGCAGCCTGTGCAGAGAGAAACATGGGGAGAAGGCAGGCGTGTAAGGAAGTGGTCTCCCATGCCACACTAATAAACTGCAGCTGGACTCAAGCAGGTATTTGCAGATTTCTGAAGGTACAAGGATGGGGGGAAAAGAACTTGTTGCAGAAGGAAATGTGCCTTTGAAAAGCAACGCCAAAGAAAATTGCACAGGGACGATAGAAGTGTAATAGCGGTGTTAGAGCTCTGGAAGAGAAGTGGAGGCCTGCGGAAAGAGCTAAAGCAGGAAGAGTGTGCTTTAAACCTTGTGTGTCTTCCTCTCTTCTCCTCCAGCCTGGCAGTTGATCTACAAGTGTGATTCTGAATTCAGCAGCTTGCCTGCTGCAAGATGAGTCATTAGTGTTCTTCCTTCTGCCTCCGAGCAGAAGAAGCTGCATCCCTCTCCTCACGGCGGCTCTGGCATTTGTCAGGCTATTCATTAAGCTGATTCAGTTCATGAACCAGTTAGAGATTTGTGTGTGGAGGTGTTGAACTAATTTCTATTAGTGAGCTGATAGGATTCACTGAACAAAGGGGAACCCACTTGAACACCAGAGCACAAGCTAAGCAGGAACACTGCACGGTGAGGCAGTGAGGAGTCTGGCGTTAGCCAGCAGCACACCTTCCCTTTGCAGGGGGTCAAATTGATCTTTTAGGTTGGTTGAGCTGCGTGATCAAACTTCTATTTCAAACTTCTGTATAAAATGGCACTGTTCTCCCTTCAGCGCATGGAGATTTAGAGGAACGTCCTTTGTACTACACTGGAAAAATACTCCTCAAAAATCAGCATTATTTTAAGCCTGCCTTGCCTCAAAGTGGAATGACAATTGGTTGAGACCTGTGTCACGATGGCTTATGTTAAATCCTGTCAGTGAAAGCCTGGACAATGCTCCCTGTTCATCTAAAACAGTCCATTCAACCTGGTTGAATCCTTCTACTCTTTTCTAGAAATACGCAGGCTGAATATTAAACATATCCTGACATCATCCAGATCTGCCTTCTTTGCAAATCTTTCGATTGTAATTAAAATCTTTTTTTTTTTTTTTTTTTTTTTTGTAGTGGCTTTTGGGGATCATTTTAGGCGTTGGAACGAAAGGAATGGGGAAATTAATCTTGAGTGTAATTAACACAGCATTAGAGTGAAGATTGATTTACTCCAGAGGGATGATAATGCAGATTTTGCAGTACAGATTAAATTTCATGCTGCTGCACATGCTCTTGCTGGCAGAACTCGCGGTTTTTGGTACACTGTACCTGAGGCAGGCCTAGCAGAGGTCGCTAATGTGGCGGGTAGCAGGCACTGGCTATTCTTAAGGAGAATGGGACTCTGGCAGCCTGTAACCTCTGGGCGGCAGCAGTGAGCAATTTTCCGTGCGCTCTCCACACCGAGACCCCGCCTCCTCCCGCCTCCTCCCCCTCCCTGGCGGGGCGTTGGGCCCCGTCACAGCGGGGGGTGCTGTCACAACCGGCCTGCGATTTCCCCAATTTCTGCAATTTGTTGTTTGGTAGGGGTTTTTTTGGGTTTGGAGTGGTTGTTTTTTTTTTTTTTTCCTTTTTTCCCTTTGCTTTTTTTTTTTTTTTTTTTTTTTTTTTTCCTCTCTCCCCTTTTGTTTATCCAAATGAAATGTTTGGATATTAAGATATTTGGAAGTCAGAGCAGCCTGATCTCAAGACTTGGCTGGAGCAGGCTTGAGGAACATAGAATCATAGAATGGTTTGGGTTGGAAGGGACCTCAAAGATCATCGAGTTCCAACCCCCCTGCCATGGGCAGGGACACCTCCCACCAGACCAGGTTGCTCCAAGCCCCATCCAGCCTGGCCTTGAACACCTCCAGGGATGGGGCATCCACAGCTTCTCTGGGCAACCTGTTCCAGTGCCTCACCACCCTCACAGTAAAGAACTTTTTCCTGAGATCTAATCTGAATCTTTTTTCTTCCAATTTAAAACCATTTCCCCTTGTCCTATCATTACCCTTCCTGGCAAAGAGTCCTTCTCCAGCTCTTCGATAGGCGCCCTTCAGGTATTGAAAGGCCACTATAAGGTCTCCCTGGAGCCTTCTCTTCTCCAGGCTGAGCAATCCCAGCTCCCTCTGATGTCTGTGTGGATCCGGCTTACGCCAGGGCTTGGTCACAAAGATGTCACCTCAGAGGCCAGCCTTTCTGTATGGGTGGGCTGTTGCATTCACCTGTAGTCACAGAATCACATGGGGTTAGAAGGCACCTCTGGAGATCATCTAGTCCAACCCCCCTGCCAAAGCAGGTCCACCTAGAGCTGGTTGCATAGGAATGTGTCCAGGTGAGTTTTGAATGTCTCCAGGGAAGGAGAGTCCACCGCCTCCCTGGGCAGCCTTTTCCAGGGCTTTGCCACCCTCAATGTGAAGAAGTTCTCCTCATGTTTAGGTGGAACTTCTTACATTCAAGTTTGTGCTCATTTCCTTAGTCCACATCTTCACCTCCATATGTAGGTTTTGGTAAGGAAAAAAAAAAAGTAAGTGTCCTGAACAAGGCTGTTCTTATGTGAGTGCTGAAAAGTTCCTCTGCAGACAGACACTTTCAGTGACAGTGCTAGCTGGTCTTACCCATGTAAAGCTACGTTAGCTCTGGAGCCAAAGCAGGTTCTGCCTTCTCTTTGCCAGCTGGTAGAAGAAGTGCTTTTCAGGCACTTTCCTCTGCCAGAACAAGTGAAGGAAATAGTGTTGCATGAGGATGTGGTAGCCTGAAGAACATTTATTAGTGGTAGCAAAAGACCGGCTTTTAAGAATGATAGTTATTTAACTTGTTATTAGTAGGGGGGGAAATGCTTTTACTTATAAATAGTGTGAGTCTGCTTCAGAAGTTAGAATGACAGTACAGAGTCATTTTATAGGGTAGAATTAGATTCTGACAAGTTTTATTTAAAAACCTTGATAATGTCTATCTCAGGAGCTACCTGTAGAATGCTTTAATTTTTCTCAGCATATTTCCATTAAATTACCTAAGTACCTAAAAAAGCTAGTACCTCTGACCTTTGCCTTTTTCAATCCGAGATAAAGAGCTGGATTACAGTCAAATGCCATGTAATTTCTCTACTACTGAATAAAGAAGTCAATAAAGGCTTTGTAAATAGCAGATAAGCATGAATCAAATATTTTTACATAACAAAACCAGAATGTTCTAAACAGTTGAAGCTATTTTTAAGCAAGGAGACAATTATCCTTCCTAGCCTTATTTCAGTCATTATTTTTCTCCAAAAACTTTGAAGTGTACTTAGTTTATAATCTTTAAAATTATACATATTTAAAAACTGAATATTACTATTTGCCTTAGAAGCCTGGGAATAGCACCAGATGCCTATTAATCTGTGATTTACTGTAGCTACCCCTTTGAGTGCTATCTTTCTGAATGAGAAAAGCAAACAGCTGCTGAATTGCATTGAAAAAGTGATGTTCTTCTTAGACAAGGATTTGTGCAACAGCATATTCTAATTTGAATTCTTTCCACTGTCTCAAGTAGGGACAGGCTCTTTAGATTTCTACTGGCCCCACCCCTGTTTGTTTATTTTTATTTTTTCTTTTTTTTCCTTCTTTTTTTGATAATCCCCAGGCCTAAAATGAGTGGAAGAAACAACCTTTAGTCGTCCCAAAATGAAGCCGGGCCATGCAGAAAAAACTGAATGTTTCTTTGTCTACGAGAGACAACTTGTTCGCTAGATAGAACATACTTTACTTCTCCCTCTGGGGCTCATTAATATCTGCAATTAGTTAAAATAGAAGACTTCAGCATCGCCACATTCAGAGAGGTTTCTAATTTCTCAGTGGTTTGAGAATCCTCCACTCCGTTTCCCCAAAACCTTAGCTATGCCAAATTACCATCCCATAAACCAAGCTCTATCTACTTTAGCTTTAATAGTATTGCCCATCTTTGCTGTATATATGCATATTCTCCCTTGATATGGTTATTTTGAAGTCTTGATTGTCAAAGCCCTGTGGCATTCAAGTAAGCAAGACAATCACAGCTCTCCTGCCTTATTTTCAGATGTCATCACGTGTATCATTTGCCTGTTTCATTTGAGTAATCTAGGGACAGTGATGATGCCACTGAAAGTCTTAGTGGATATGGCAGAATAAATTAGCTGAGAATCCTTCTCAGAAGGAACCATTGTTTCAACAAGAAAAATGGCAAAACCACCGCATCCTATTTCAAAACCAGCTAATACAGGTTTGCATAGCCTTCTCCAGGTTGTCTGAAGTTTGTTCTGTGGGAATATGAACTCACTCCTTCCTCTGAGCTAGCTGGAGGTCCTCTTTGTATGGTATGAGCCTCAGACAGGCTCTCAAAGGGAGAGAGGGCCTTGTAGGAGGACCTTGCTAGTAGCCATCCACAGAAAATGCTGGTACTTACAGAGCTTTGGGCACTCAGGGCAACATCTGGCTGGTATACCTAAAATTTAGGCATACTCTTTCCTATTGAGATGCATAAGCTTATGCTTGCCACCCCTAAAATAAGATTTATTAAGCCACAAAGCAGAAAGCTGCATAAGATAATCCAGAGAAGAAAATGAACACCTCCCCTCCGCCCCCCAGCCTCAAACACTAACTTCTACTTTGCTCAAAAATGCTTCTCTCCGCTAAGGACCCACTCACCTGCTGAATGCAGCAGGGCAGGTGAGAGAAAACAGAAAGCCAACGACTTTGTGTAGTCTTCTGCTTAATATTTCATGTGGCAATTGCAGTCCTCTGGACTGCACAGTTCTACCATGTACCTTCTGGCAGAGCTCTATAAATTGAGAGAGGTCACAAATCAATCAAGAATCTTACCCCGCGCTCCCAAACTGTCACATTTGTGTGTTGAGTCAGCACACAGAGGAGTCAAAAAGGTACTAAAGCTGGCAGAAGTGGGATGGTGGGACTGGGTGGTGAAGGGATGAGGGGGCGAAGGGCATTGAGAAAGAAGAGCAAGGCAGCTGCTAGGAAAGCCCAGCTGCCCGCCCGAGGTGTCATGACTTCATTGTTCAGAGCACCCAGATGGTATGTGGTGATACTGGTTACAATGCCTTCTTCTCCTGGGGGGACAGAAATTGGTCTCCTGTGTGTTGGGAAGTGCTTTGGCCAATGGCCATGAGCCTGTAGGGTGCTTTAAGTACGAGTTTTGCCTTTGTGTGGCTGCAGTGGGAGGGGACTGACTCCGGAGTCCTTCTCGACTATATCCTTCAACCAAAAATTGCTTGGGCCAGAGGGGAGTGAGCGTTTGTGAGCATTTTGCTGCTTGATCAAGGTACTTTCATGGCTCTTTATTGCAGCAGGGCCTGTGACCCACACCTTTCCACCCAGCTGAGTGCTGCAAACACTGAGCTGTACAGACTTCCTTTTACTGTCACCCCATAGGTCATTATTACTCGGTGTAAAGTGGAACAGCTTCAGTTAGAGGGGTTGGAAAGAACCACTCCAAGCTGTATTTGAACAGTTAGGGCAGCACTATGGAACCTGTGCCTTAAAATCTTCGTGGACAAGAAAGCAGTCACTGAGGACATTCAATTCTCACTCACTGCTCATGTTTTGCGTGGAAAGCAAGCCTATTCCCTTACACGTCTTGAAGAACATCTACTTGAATGGGTCCTGCATGTGAGGCAAGGGGGATGGAAAACGAGGCTGGTGATTTGTGTCAAGTCTGAGGCTATGGGTAAGTCCAACCTCAGCAGAGTAATTTCTCAGGCTCGGGGTTCCTCTGGGTGACAAGAAGCTGCTGAGCTTGCCATGCAAGGTTGGGCATCTGCATGATATATGCAAATACTGACTGCTTCAGACAAGGAAATTAATTTAGGGTGTCCTGTATCTTGGAAAGTTAGGTAATCACCAGCGGTTAAGTCCTTTTAATGGTTCTAACGCAAGCTGCAAGATGAAAATAAAGCACAGTTGTGTTTTCGCATGCTTGTAACGTGCCATCTCACTGAAGTGAAGTGGGGGTCAACGAGGGAGGCTTCCTGCGGTTTCAGGAATCTCCTTGTCCCGTTGTTGCTGTGCAGAAGGACCATGCAAATTCATATCATCCCTAGAGCCAAAGTAAAGCAGCTATTCTTCTCAGTGAGTCCCAGGATTGTGCCTGCTGCATTGTGTGCAGTCCAGAACAGCAAACATCTATCACATTCAACTCCCAGGGCTCAGCTGTGCCTTAAAGACATGGTTTAGCTTTTAACAGCACTGATCAGCACACAATGTGCTGACTGTCATTCCTAAAGAACAAAATGACAGATGGGCTTATGATACGTTTGTCTGGAGGTAGAGAATGAGAAGAGCAACTTGGTTACTAATTACCTTCTCACTATTGAAAGGAGAAATGTCCCTATGCTTGACACAATTTGCATGAATGTGGCAAAATTAATGAACTTTTTCACCCTCAGCTGTCCCAAGAGTGAGCTTAACACCATTGTCTTCAGTGTGGTTCTGAGATTTGAATGCAGTCATTTGCATTCAGCAGGGCAGCACAGACACAACATGAGAGTTCAAGAATTTTAAAATGCATCTCTGTCATCAGGCTGTTTTGCAGAGAGAGTGCTGCTGAGTAACAGCCAGGGGCCATATCAGTGACTGTTAACATTGCTTCCTTTTGTTATGCTTTTTTTTTTTTTTTACACTATTTGGATCTGAGTATAAATAAAAACCATATTCTTTGAGATCTGTTATTCAGGTTACTATTCCTAAATTGGTATGACTACTCTTACATAAAAAGAACATGCCTGATGTGCTGCAAACTAGTACATGGAACTCTAATTCCATCTAATTGTTTTGTTATTTGTTGTGTACATTGTGAGCTGAGTTTCTGATGCATGAGAAAATGCATCCAGCTGTGCAAGAAGGCTCAGGAATCTTAGGAATAAGGTTCTACTGGGGGTGAGCTAAAGTAGAAGGTAAGAATTGTGTCCTTAATGACTGTATGTACTAGACAAAGTATTTTGACTTCAAATTATATTTAAAATTGTTTACAGATAAGTACTGATAAGATCCTTTGTATGAAAGTCTTTATGGGAAATTATCCATTACGTGTTTCATCTGATTTTTTTTAAATGCTGCTTAAACACTTGCATTCCGTGACAGGCATATTATTATTCTAACAACTCAATAAGTAGATACATTAAATGCTGTAAAATAAATGTAGTTTTCCACTTAATCCTATACCTAAAGAAGGTTTTGGGTTGGAAATTTTTCAAAATTGATCAAAGACATTTATCAACTCAGACTCCAGATTTCTTCACTATTCTTGGCATAATGAAAGATGATTATGGAGGTGGTGGTGTGGGAAATACTAAAAGCAGTTTGTTGCTTGCCTAGGTATGAAAACAGGAATCATTTGCAGGGCTGCATTTGAAAATTAAATCGAAACAGTGAAGCATAGCTATCTTGACAGTAGAAACAGAAGCTGAAAGCTTAAGGAGTATAGATGCTGCTGCTATTCAGGTAAATGCTCTAGGCTGTTTTGCTGGTTTTGAAAACCAATTTCAGCTATGCAGTCAGTATATTGGGTATTCTACTTGTTTAACTTTTGAGGCTGCCTTGACAGCAGTGAGGTGGCTGATTCTTAATGGCAGCAATTTGTTTTGCTTTGGTTAGATTATGGTGGGTCTTTATTGTGGGTCTAATCAGTAGCAGAAGGTTACATCTTCATGTGGGTCTAATTCAGAGTTTCTGCATCATTAATCTGAAGAATGTCATTTCAGATAGTTGATGAGCACTTAAGTACTGCTCAGAGCCTAGCAAAGCCAAAAAAAAAAAAATAATTGTTGTAATCTGAACCTTTTTTCTTTCGGAAACAACACCCTTCAGAACAGATTTCACCGTCTATTTTTGTTACTTTTGGCCTTTTTCAGTTTATCTTCAGTTAGCTTGGCTGTTTTTCTTCTTTCTCCTTCGGCTTCTCTGTTCCCTCCCAGTATCCAAAGCACAAACTCTATCAGTGCTGTGGTAAAGGGTGGGCTGCACTTTCTGCACAGCATTCAGATATTTTCTTCATGGCTCTCCGTGTGAAGTCCACCTTCCCTCTTTCTTTCTTGAGAGCCGTGTACTCGTAGGCCTTCAGCTTGCTGTAATAGTCTGAGAATTTGTTGTAGAGAATGGAGATGGGCATGCCGTTCAGGATTATTCCAAATGCAATGCAGAGGAACGCAAACAGGCGGCCAAGGTGAGTTTCTGGACACATGTCTCCATATCCCACTGTAGAGATGCTGACCTACAGGCAAACCAACATTCAGCTTATTAGCTGAGAAGAAACACGCAAACAGATATGTTCGGGGATCAGGGACAATTTTGAAGTTAGGGTCTTTGCACTTTGCATCATAAATCTGAAATACGCTCTGCTGCCTTTTTTTCTCTACTGTCCATCTTATGCAAAAATCCCTAATTAAATAAAATTGCTCTCATGCAGTACAGAAAGACAACAGCGCAGTCAGACAGAACTCAGGAGGATTTTTAAGAGCTTTGTCCTTCAGAGGGAATTTCCAAACAATTTCTGCACCAGCCTGTCTAGAAGGTGTGTTTGCTTGGCTGTGGTGAGCGGATAGAGATGGCTCCCTGACCGGCCGGCAAATCCAGTGGTAACTGCAGCCCTGGTCCCTCATCGGGTCGCTTGAAGCAGATGCCCTGTGTCTAAATCCAGTGTGCTTATAAAACCCGGTATTTGGGGACTTATTCTGACCGTTGTATTTTGAGTGTTACTTTCGTTTGCCATACATATTTTATCAACAAATGAAAAACACATGAAGAGCTTCAGCTAATTGTGAAATATATTTTTATAATGTTTGCGCTATAGGAAGAAGTGGCCCAGGACTTTGAAGTTTTTAGAGAAAATCTCCTTTAATGGTTACATACCTACAAGGAGCTATGGAAAAAACAAAAGTCTTTCTCCGTTGCCTGGAAGTTTCTGCTTACAGTGTATTCTTGCAATGTATATATTTATAGAGCTAAATTATTTAATCTTCCTGCTCAGCAAATATGTCAGAGATTACAAAAATGAGGTGTATGTGTGCCTTCAGTAAGGAACATTCCAGCTTGTTTTACCTGACAGGTACACAGATGGGAAATTTTGACTGAATTCCCCTTTGAAGCAGGGTTTGGGGGTTGATTAAGATGTTTTTTTTGTGAGAGTAATGGTGTTTAGCTTATCATTTTATATGAATCTGTGCATTTTGCCATCACATTGTCTACATTGTTTCACAGACTTTTTCTATCCCACCATCAGCACTTTTTCTTTTTAGGCTATAGATATATGAAGACACTGTGTTTTATGCAGACCCAGAACTATACCAAGTACTGCAATATTTTCTTTGTAAAATTTGGTTTCAGGGATGTTTGCTTATGGGGATGCTACATGTGAGTGATGTACTCCCAAACATTCAGCACAAAGTAACTCCTAATGTATGTGCTTCCACTTTACACGTCTTGGTTGTTATTAATTTTTACATTTAGTAAATATAATTAATTTTTCTCTGGCATGCAAAACTTGCATACTTTTGCCATCTGTCACGTCCTGGTCTGTACAAGGGATCTTTTTCAGCCAATGAATTTTATTTTTTTTTTTTCACAGTATCTCAACACACCGTGTATCTGTAATCTAAAACTTTGGCAGAAATAAACCACAGGGAGTAAGACTTTCACTCTAATGCCCTTGTGGCTCTAGCACTGAAATAAGTCGTTGGAAGGTCATGGTGTGCAGTCTGTCATCCTCTAACATGCTAAATAAAATGTTATTTCAAATGAAGAAAGCATTAGGGTACATGAGACAGCACTGGGTAAGCACATTTGTAGGATGCACCTGGTGCTTCCTGTGGAATAAAAAGGATTAGTCACTTGGTTTAATGGAAATTAAGTCACTGGATTTGAATGATAATACAGGATAAATATCTCCAAAAATAAATACTGAGATGAAGGCAAGATGTTTATCTCTACCAGCCAGGACAAAACCATTATCCTGTGATAAGGTTCTGTTCCACTGGCATAGTCTTCTACCTCGCCTGTGACCATTTGGGAGGGATACTTCTCCTCCTGTGTGTGTGAGACCATGAATGCTGTTGGATTTTAATGAAATTTAAGTGATCTTAATTTTCACTCTTAAAGAATTAATGAGTTCTAAAAAGTGTTTTATGCCTTGGAATTGCAATGTGCACGCTATAGTTCCTCTTTTGGAGATACTTGCTCAGCTAAACAGGCCTTTCTCATGTAATAATGGTAATCTAGGTTTCTTAGGAGTATCTAAGTGATCACAGTGTCACCAGCTTGCAGAAATGAGCCCTAAAGATTTTGCATATATCTTGCATGTTCACAAAACAAAATATAAGGCTAATGTCCTTATTCTAGTAATGTATGAAGCACAATTTTTTTCAAAACCTGTGTATATCACTTAAATATGACCTATCAAGGTCACGTTACACAACCCTTTCCTTTATTCACTGATTTTTCTCTCCTTCCCATGCCCCAGCTTAAAGGATATTCAGGACACGTGTGTATGCATGTACATATATAAATGCCTATGTCTGTCTGCAGGACCACATTTTCTGCCATGCACCAAATCACTATAAATACATTTATGGGAAACCACCACATCTCATCAGCCGTTGGTGAACCAGACATGCAGGCCATGGGCTTCCAGGGCCCTTGGCCAGGAGAAGTGACATTAGGTGGGTTTGGGTCGCTGTCCTGTGGGCCCCATACGCAGCTGGGTGCATCCAATGCCTATGATGATCAACCAACATGAGAAGATCTTCCCTCCCCTTTCCAGGCAATTTGCATGGGCTTCCTTCCTCAGGGAAGCAGCTGGGACGCAGCCAGCCCCAGGGGGTCAAAAAGTGCTTCTGGGCCCTTGCCATAAACATGGGTTATGGAGGACACCATTACCTGCTGCAGAACGATATGACAGACTGGAACAAGCCTTAGAGATATGGACAGCCAAGATATGGGCCCTTTGCTTTCTCTCAGCACCTGCAACGTCCAGCTACCCTCTGATTTGATCCAGACTCATTTGATAGGCACATCTTCAGCAGCATAACAGAGCTGTTCTTTTCTAGCTGTGAAAGGCTGCAGGCAGCAGCAAGGCAGAGATCAACTTCCCCCTCTCCTCAATGCCCTTGATAAAACTATCCCCTTCCCTACCAAAACATTGTAAAAATGATAATTGTGAAGCTGCCATACTTGTGCGTGAAGAACGTCTGTTAAGCATTTGCTTACAGCCTACAGATCCATTGCCTGCTTGTTGTGACAACCCCAGAAGTGTTTCTTTGTATTCACAGCTCACCTTGAAGGATATAACTATCATTTTGATCTCGCAATAGTTTGAGAAGCATTGGTTAGCCTTCTATAAGAGAATTTATGTCCATCCTTGGGTGTTAATGCAATCCAAGTCTGGAACCGAACTGTTTCCCAAACCTTTTAGGGTTGAATTACAAGTTTGGGGTGCTGGAACAGTTCTGCCAGGAAATTGCCAGACCCAGGAAGCATATAAGCAAGGTGGAGGACTTTAAACTCTCACAGCTCTGTGTTCCTGGCGAAAGCGTCATACCCCTGAAAGATGTGAACCCAACAGCCTGGAAGATACTGCCTCAAAAACACCCCTCCGCATAACAGTATAGTACAGGTCAGTGACAGTTCAGACCTCTCAAGGAGACATGCCCAAATGCCTTAGAACACTAACCCAGTGGCAGTCTCTAGAAATAAGGTCATTCTCTCTTCATTTCTGAGGCTTTTCAGCTGAAACTCAGCCAGTTACCCTCACTCCAGGTGTTTGGGATCACACTCTTTCTAGCAGAGGTTGCAAAAAAAGATTCAAGGTGACGTTAACCAGCTCTCAGTACTGACTGATGTGGGATTCAAACCGGTGACCTAGATGTAGAAGGCAGTTTATCCCATTATCAGCCCCTTGAGCTATTCTGCTTCTTTTTGTATTTATTCCTCGTGCAAGTCTGGCATGGTATAAATAACTGCCAATGTTTTGTGTGTGCACAGACATGCACTTTAGACATGCCACCTAAAGAACAGAACACAATCTCTTGTGTACAACAACTTGTGTTGGTCCTAATGCATTGCTAATGGCCAAGTTTGAGTGACCAGCCTATAGTTAGTAAACTATATCTTCCCATCTTGCAGTTGTATGATGGATCACAGTAGATCTGCAAAAAGAACAAGAATAAAAAATCCTGTGTCCACCTGCAATCAGCTAGGCTGATGGAAGCTTTTTTTTTTTTTTTTTTTTTTTTTTTTAACACTGTCAACAGGATTAAATGGGGAAATGTTTTCTCTCCTGTCTCTTTGCCCACTTCTTTAAAAGTACAAGTGCTGTCTGCATTTGGTCAGATGGGAATTTCAACACTGTCTGCCTGATTAAGCCTTGATTTAAGCTTACAACAGAGATGAATGAGTTTGTGTGTGTGTGTGCGTGAGTGAGTGCATATGTCCTGTAAGCTCAGAATTCAGAGCAGATGTTCACTGATCTGAGCCTGCTGTTTTCAAGACTATCAGTGACTCTAGCGAGGAAGGGGAGGAGGAGGGAGGGAAGGTCTCTGGCTACCCAGCAAGGTGAGATGTGTTTACTTACGGCAGCCCACCACCAAGCATGGGGGATGCTGGTGAAGTTGGTACTGGAGACATCGTGCTCCACTGTGTAGACCATGGCAGAGAAGGCGAAGATGCCCATGGCAATGAAGAGCAAAAGACAGCCCACCTGCTGGTAGCACTGGCGCAAGGTAAAGCCGAAGGCACGCAGCCCTGTGGAGTGGCGGGCCAGCTTGAGGATGCGGAAGATGCGCATGAGGCGCATGATGCGAAGCACTTGTCCCACCTTGCCCACCCGTCCCACCTTCTCGATATCGTGCTCGTGTTGAGAGCCCCGACCTCGGGGCTGGTCGTCGTCAGCAAAACATTCCAGCAGCAGCTGCAGGTAGAGGGGCAGGATGGCAATGAGGTCTACTGCATTGAGGGCGCTGCTGGCAAAGCGGCGCAGGTCTGGGGTAGAGACCAGGCGCAGCAGGTACTCCAGTGTGAAGAATGCAATGCACAGGGTCTCAATATGCTCCAAGACAGGTCGACTCTCCCCACTCTTCCGGTCTACCTGCTGCATTTCCTCCACAGTGTTGAGTGCCAGGGCCACCACGGAGATGAGCACGAAGAAGCTGGAGGCCACTGCCATCACCTTGGCAGTGACAGAAGAGAAGGGCTTCTCCATGAGGTTCCAGAGGCGCCAGCGCTGGGGACCATAGTAACGCATGTGGTGGAAGAGCTGTTCGTTCTCCTGAGCCTCTGCCTGGGAGCGCAGCTCCCGCTGGACCTTCAGCTGCTCGCTCAGCTCGTCACGGCGCTCCTCGAAGCAGATGCGGCAACAGCGAGGTGTGTATTTGAGCCGCACGCCCCAGTAGCTCAGCTCCTCCAGGAAGCTACGGGGGCACAGCTCATCCCGCACCCGCAGCACCCCCGAGGCATAGAAGTTGTACACCAGCTGGAAGACGGCAGGGTCCCGGTCGAAGAAATACTCATCTACCTGGGCAGCGTAGTCATCACACAGGCCCAGCTGGCAGCGGCGGTCAGTGGAGGTAGCCAGGCGGCCCAGGCGGGTCTTGGGATAGATGGCCACTGCCTGGTAGGTGAGACGGTAGCTTTGGCCACCCACGTTGATGTTCAGCACAGATGAAGTGGAAGCTGTGGCCGGTGATCCAGAAGAAAGGGCAGGAGAGCAAGGAATAGATGAGAAGGGTTTGTTTTCACCCTCAAATGTGTCTCCGCTTGGCCATTTTCCTTGTTCTTTCTCTTCTTCTTCCTCATCTTCATCATCCACATAATAGTTGTAATTCCCCTCAGGTCCCAGGAGCAGCAGGGGCTGGGAGTTCAATCGAGCAGTAGCAGAAAAGCCACTCTGCTTGTCTACATGCCTGCCTTCATTATCCTTCCCCTTGTCAGGCTGCGGGACAACATTTGGTGCTTCCCTCTCTCTGCCTTTATGTTTTAGGAAAGGAAACTGTCGCCGCATGTTAAACTGGAACATACTATTTTTCCTTACTCTTCTCCCTCCTTTGCATTCACCTGATGAAGGAATTAATGCCAGTCCTTTCCAACACTACAAAGGCTGACAATCCAGTTTTCTTCTCTCTTTATCTTGGTAGCATCACACACAGCAGCAGTTCTGCATTTTTCTCCCTGCCAGCCACCACTCCAGTTGTTGCGAAAGCTCCGTGTGGGATACAGACACATGAAGACTGCTGTTGACCGTTTTAATCTTGCTGACAGGGAAGATCTGAGTGCTTAGAGAAGGGGATTTAAGGGCTATTATCCCGTTCCAGCCTCACGTCCCTCAGGCTGTGACGTGGATGATTATGGATCCATAAATCTATGAAAAATCAGTAGGAAAAAAAAAGCCCTAAAATTTTATTGCTAATAAAATCCATACATTTTCTTAATTCAAGCATGTATGGATAAAGGATAATCTCAAAATGAAAATTTATGAGGGGCAGAGGGGGGAGAGAAAGGGGAAAATAGAGAGAGAACATTACAGATTTATTTCATCCACCTGAGTATAGCATGTCTTGATTTTCCTTAATGAAAAGAATTAATCATTGATATATGCAGATAATGGGTAGGAATTCACTACAGTTGCTCTTACAATGTTTTCCAAAGGTGAGCAAATAGAAGTTGTCCCTTTTTATTCCCAGTTAGAATACCTCCATCTGGTTAAGAGCTGAGAAAAGGTGCAGTCTGTCTAGGAAGCTTTGGCTGTGCTATGGGAGTGCAGGTCCTTTGGGGAAGTGGAAGTGGAGAGCAGGGGTGTGAAGGGATTTCCAGCATGCTTCCTCACTTCAAACTCTTCATGAGCTGCTGAGAAACAGAATAAAGCCTCTTTCAGGGCATGTTTAATAGCGTAAGGGGTTTCCAGCATGCTTCCTCACTTCAAACTCTTCATGAGCTGCTGAGAAACAGAATAAAGCCTCTTTCAGGGCATGTTTAATAGCATAAAGCCACACTAGGTACCAAGCAGGACAGGAGATGCTTTCTCTTTGTTTTGATGGAGGTTTCATCCTCAGCTCTGGTTGAGCTGGTGCAAGCATCTCCAGTGACTATGAGCATCCTTTGCTCATTGTCAGGTTACTTCCCTTTGTCCCTGGGAGCACTTCAGCTGAGCTAGAACTACTGGAAAGTAGAAGTTACACACGATAAAGGGATGGTTGCTTTGCCATGCTCTTAGCCCGAATTACAGCTTCTTAACACCAGCTCTTTATTCCACCTGTATCCAGGCTGGTACAGGAAAGGACAAGGCACTAGAAAGCTGGTAGCTTTAGCAACACCCTCGCTGGTCTAGAAAACCTTCCATCTGTAATCCTGCAGCCTGCCTTCCACTTGCAGCTCCCTACCCTTTTTTCACACAAGCTGCTGGGACAGAGTATCCCAGACCCCCTGCAGCAGCATTTTTCCTTTGTTGTCCTCAGGCTCCTGTTCTTGTGTCATTAATCGTATGGTCTCTCACCTGAAAACCTTAATACTGTTGGTTTAGTGATGCCCTATCTGAAGCAATTGCTGTTGCCATGAGAATCAGCCCATCTTTTTTCCCTTTTTCCTACCCCAAATTGTAGCTTTTATATTTACATTTGCTAACTCTTGACAAACAGGAAGACATAGCTCAGCATTTTGCAATACTTTTGTTCTCAGGCTCCATCACACTGGGTGCATCACCCTGAATAGTACAAGGTTTCCCCAGGTCACACTGTTGAAGGCCTGGCAATTCGTATTTAGCTGCACTTGAAAGTGTTTTGCTTCATTCTGCTACCCATTTTCTTTCATGATACAAAAAAGGCAAAGCCCCTATTAACACGGATTGTCAGTGCCTTATTACTGATATCAATCTGCTTTGCAGTTTGCTTTGAACATTAAACCATGCCATGGTGAGTCCTTTGTTAGCAATGTTAATGGAAATTAATGTCCAAATTCAAGGCTGTTTCTTTCTCCTGGGCAAACCAATTCAGAAATAGGAAAAATAATAGTCTGCAGTGCCATCGTTTTGCTAGCATAAAGTCTTGGATGTTTCTTAATCAAGATTCAGGCTGGACTATAATCATACTCCTCTTGCAAGCCTCCACCATAGCATTTCATGTTTCTTTTTGTCATGCTCCCTGGTCTCACTTCAGAGAAGTATCTGGTAAGGCTTACTGCTCACTACTCCAGAGATCATTGAGTACTACACCATGCTGCAGTAGCAGGAGCTTCTACAAGGTGAACTTGATGACTGTCAGATGCCAGCACTGCATGCACCTTGACTAAGATTCTGGACATCACTACTAAGCAAAGCAGGGAAGATTGCTGGCTTTGCTTCTGCTCAGACTAACCCCTTTGACCTAGATATTCTTGGGAATGTAGCTCTCAGGCACCTAGTATGCTCTGCTCAAACTTCCCTCTAACTGACAGAATAGGTGAAGTTGCTATTTTTATGTTCTTTACTTTGGAATGAAACTTGGTTCTGAGCTGCTAAACCCTCAGCCTAGATAGATAGGAAAATGAAGTGAGCAGAAAAGTCTTTTCCTGCCCCCCCCCCCTTTTTTTTTCTTAGCTACCTTATTCAGTGTGCTGGTTATCTTCATAATTGCCATTAATAAGAATTGCATAACATCTTCCTGTATGAAGAGGAAAAGAATTCGGGCTTCTGAAGGAGCTAGTTAGTAAGGTGCCCTAGGAACCTGGTTTTGAAGGTACTAGGGTCCATGAATGCTGGTCACTTTTTAAGAGCCATCTCTTAGTGCAGCAGCAGGCAAATCCAAAGTATTAGAAGTCAAGCAAGTGGGGCAGAAGGCTGACTTGGCTGAGCAGGGATCTTCTTCTAGAACTTAGGTGGAAAAGAAAAATGTATGGACATTGGAAGCAAGGACAGGCAACACAGGAGAACAACAGACATGATGTTCACCACTCTAGGGAGAATATTTTTGTGGCGCAATTAGAGTTCCAGCTGGCCAGCACTGTGAAGGACAACAAAAAAGGCTTTTAAAAATATGTTAACAGCAAAAGGAGGATCAGAGATTACATTGGTCTGTTACCTCACAAATAGGGGTGTAGACAAAGCAGAGAAGATTAATGCCTTCGTCGCCTCTGTCTTCAACACCAATGATGAGCCTGGGACCCCCAGGAATCCTGGGTTGGGAAACTGTGACTGGGGGAATGACAGACTCCCAACCAACCCTGAACTTGTTCAAGACTTGATGCTCCAGCTGGATGCAGATAAATCTATGGGGCCTAGTGGGATTCATCCAGGGGTGCTGAAAGAGTTGCCTGATGTTTCCACAGGACCTCTTTCCATTATTTTTCAACGGTCTTGGGATTCTGGAGAGGTCCCAGCTGACTGGAAGCTGGGAAATGTTGTCGCAATTTTCAAGAAGAATAAGAAGGAAGACCTTGGTAATTACAGGCCTGTCACTTCAGTGCCTGGTAAAATTATGGAGAAGGTTATTCTGGAAGTTATTGAAAAACCCTTGAGAGACAATGCAGTCATTGGTGATAGCCAGCATGGGCTCGTGAGGAGAAAGTCTTGCTTAACCAATTTGATTTCCTTTTATGACAAGGTCACTCATCTAGTTGGCCAAGGGAAGACAGTAGTTACAGGTTTTTTATTATTGTTACTATTTTTTTATTTTATTTTTTTTTTATTATTTTAGCAAAGCTTTTGATACTCTCTGTCACAGTATCCTTCTGGACAAAATATCCAGCACTTAGCTAGGTACATCCATAATACATTGGGTTGGCGATTGGCTGATGGGTGAGACTCAAAGAGTTATACTAAACAGAGTTATATCAGGCAGCCAGTCCCAGGGGGGCTCTTCAGGGCTCAATTTTAAGACCAGTGCTCTTCAATGTTTTTATAAATAATCTGGATGTGGGAATCAAATGTACAGTAAGTATGGTTGCCAGTGGAAAGAGGAAGAGCTAGGAAGAGCTGTGGACTCCATCAAGGGCAGAGAGGCCTTACAGAGAAATCTGCAATCACCAACCATATGAAATTTAACAAGAGCAAATGCAGGATTCTCCACCTGGCACAAGGTAATCCTGGTTATATGTACAAACTGGAGGATGAGAGGCTAGAAAATAGCTCCATGGAAAGACATCTAGGGGTTCATGTTGATGGCAAGTTGAATATGAGTCAAAAGTGTGCCCTGGCAGCCAAAAGAGCCAACCATGGCCTGGGGTGCATCAAGCATAGCATAGCTGGCAAGTAAAGAGAAGTGATTATCCTACTCTACACTGCACTGGTGTGGCCCCACCTCAAGTACTCTGTGCAGTTTGGGTGTCTCAGTATAAGAAGGACATAAAACTATTAGAGTGTGTCCAGAGGAGGGCAACCAAGGTGGTGAAAGGTCTCGAGGGCAAGAATGAGGAGGAGCAGCTGAAGTCACTTGGTTTCCCCAGCCTGGAGAAGAGAAGGCTGAGTGGTGACTTCATCGCAGCCTACAACTTCCTCAAATTGTGCAGTGGAGGAGGAGGTGCTGATCTCCTCTCTCTGGTGACCAGCAATAGGACACGAGGAAATAGAATGAAGTTATGTCAGGGAAAGTTCAGATTGGACATTATGAAAAGTTCTTCACTGAGAAGGTGGTTGGTCACTGGAATAGGCTTCCCAGGGAAGTGGTCATGGCACCAAGCCTGTCAGAGTTCAAGGAGCATCTGTCCTTGAGCATCTGCTCAAGAACAATGCTTGGCTACATGGTTTAGTTTTAGGCAGTCCTGCGAGGAGCAGGGAGTTGGACTTGATGATCCTTACTGGTCTGTTCCAACTTGAGATATTCTATGATTTTAAGGGTAGAAGAAGAAACGTGAAAACCTGGCAGTGAGTAACAGTGAAGAATGCTGTCCAACCAATTAGACAGTGCTCTGGGTAACCAACTACCTGAGAACAGTATTTTCACAGGAGAAAACTAGAATTAAAATGGAAGAGGATCATGAGAAGATGAGTCTTTGCAAGTTTTTATCTTAAGAAGTGCTGTTATTTCCCAGGATAGGGGACTGTATAACTGCAATGCTTTTTCACTGAGAAAATCAGTCTCAGTTAAGTATGCATGCTTTGTCTTGGTTAAAAAAAAAGAGAACTTTTTATTTAAAATTACTTAAATAATTTATATGGCTCTGTTAGTCCTCAGTGGATTAGTGTCTACCTCACCAGAGGAACTGTTCATAGATTAGTAGTTTTTTAAGGTCAGGCAAGGCCTCTAAGATCATCTGTTCTGACCTACTTGAACAATGAACCTGGAACTTTGCTCAGTAATTCTGCCATTGTGCTCAACTGTGGCTCAAACTACTTCAACATCTTGGAGACTTGAAATAACATGCTCAGCTACCCATAGGGAATTGCACTGAAAAATTACCTGAGGCTTTATTTCAAAGGGTCCAGCCATGCTCTTTCGTTAACCTCCAGTGACCTCTCAAGCTATGTTGACAATGTGGAAGTACTGCTAATGGTGATTATTAATAAGGTAATAATTATTAATGTCCTGTTTATCATATTAGGTTGCTCAAAAAGCATAATAAGGCTGAAGGCAGACTGACTGGCTGCAGTTGTCTGCTAAAACTCTGAGGGGTGACTCAGGGAGTAGGAGAATTAGGATTCTGTTCTGTCTGCCTCTCCACACACCAGTTCTTTATAAAGAGTGCTTGTCAAAAAAAACCAACAACCCCAAACAGAAAAAAAAAACAAACCCAAATCCTGAGCTACAGCTTTGCCAAAATACTAGATTTGCTCGGAGCTGAAGCAACCATCATGCTATCCTTTGTCTCCACCCAGCTCAGTTAGTTAGACTCAAATGCAAGCAGCAGTGAGCAAGAGGATCCTTCCTGCTCTGTGATATCAGGCGCCTTTGCACCCTACCTCGCTGGCAGACTTTCTCAGTCCTCAGAGTGCCATGCTGCTGCTGAACAAATGCTTCCCTGTTGCTGTTTTCTCTATTTCTGTTTTTTTTTTTTTTTTTTTTTTTTTCCAACTTTCTTGCCGAAAAAAAAAAAAAAAAAAAAAAAAAAAAAAAAAAAGTTCTAGGAAAAATATTAAACCC